>NC_070580.1:23430374-23485374 GCF_027409825.1 Scomber japonicus | reverse complement strand
TTTTGGATGAAACTTGAGAAAGAAGCACTTACTAACCCTGTCCTCTTGTATGACTTAATCAATAGTAATAGCCTACTCAAGGTTTCTTTGCTCATGCTTCTGTTTTACAGGGAGAATTTGATTGACAAGCGCATTGAGAATGCTGTCTCTCAGATGCAGTCTGTGATTGAGCTGGGAAGAGTGATCCGAGACAGGAAGACACTGCCTGTGAAGGTAAATCATCAACTTTACCCAAGTCACTTGTACATTCCAGTACAGTTAACTAAAGGTATAAAAACAAGGTCTTGAATTGTTATTTTCCATCTGTCGGCATCAGTGTATGTTTTCACAAATAAAGTAACAGTTAAATGCAGTACAGAAATCTTACGGACATGTTTGAGGTCATTTAGGTGTCACCATTACATATTTTGTCTACCAGAAAGTACAGTCAGGGGCGATTTGTGGTGCAGCAAAACAATAGAAATGACAATAACAATTATAGTTACAATTAAAAATTAAAAAAATTAAAAAATAAACAATCCACAAATGTACAATAGAGAATAACAATAAATAGTAAAAACAAAAAGGTTAAAGTGACCACAGTGCATGCAATCCACCTTAAATATAGTTGTTGTGTTGATTGAGACAACCCATTTTTGTACTGTTCTGTAGATCAACTGTAATGTTTATGTGTATTTCAGTACCCACTGAAGGAGGTGGTAGTTATTCACCAGGATGCAGAGGCTTTGAAAGACATCCAGTCTCTGCAGAAATACATCCTGGAAGTAAGTAAACTGTCTTTTTGTAATTTTTTGACATTACTTTATAACTTTTGTGTATATTTGGTACTTGAGTATTTGCAGTTAAAGTATTATTTATTCAAGTTACACAGTTAGTGTACCGGTTTCAATCTTCTTATCTTTCCTTTTAAGAGTTTTCCTGAAATCTCACTTTGTTGTTGTACCGTGCTTTGATTTGAGTTATTGCATTCATGACTCAAAGAAGGGGCTCTCTGGTGGCTTTGAGGGGGTTTAAGGTGCAGAACATGAACCACAACACCTCTAGCTTGAGTTGGACTACAGACCTCTGTTACAACACGTACATTTTCCGTTACCGACTCGATAGAGAGGTGTAAAATGCACTGAAAATATTTGTGAGTCAAAGAGAAACATCCCCTGATCCCCTTTGACACTTCAAAGCCACTACTGCATGTTCAACTTGATAGAGCAAATGTAGAACAGGAGTACATCTTTCTTCATATGCTGTTTATCTGTAGCTGTGAAATGTCTGTCTGTTTGATTTAAAAATGTTGGCGGAGCAGATGCATAAATAAGAATAATTTGACTTTTGATCTACTGCACACCTCATTGAATGTAGATTGCAAATAGGAGTAATATGTGTTTTTCTTCCCCTTTTAGTACAGGAAACATTATGTTTCTGTTGATTTGTTCGTGGATTTCATAGTGACAGTAAAATACATCATTATAATTTAACATACTGTGCATTTTCTGTATGGAAACATTTAGTGTCAACCACTGGGCGTCTGCTGTTTTTAAATGTGTATGATACAATGTTTTTGTGAAAGTATCATTATCATTGTATGCCTCTGCATTGAAAAGCATAGATTACAAGATAACATATGTGTGGTACATTCAGGTGCTGTATTAAATATGTATGTATAAATTGTAAAAATGATGACTTGGACATCAGACAGACTAACTGTCACAGCTGGAAAAGTCAATGCTGCTCCACATGCTTTACTTGGGAATGTTGCTGCGTTTGTTCTCACTAGAGCCACAACTATGGGATTAAAACGCTGACATAAATCGTGCACACAAATAAGATCCGCTTATACATATAGTGTCCCTTTAACTAAATCTCTTACTGTAATAAGATTATTTTTATTCATAAGCATGGTGTATTTGAAAATACAGCTAGATAGGTTTTTTTTTTTATCATTTTTTAACATTACGTTTATAATTTTCAGGGACAAAGAATTACATCTAGAACATGAACAAAACAGTTTTACCAAAATAAAAAATGTACAGTCTGTGTACAACAGGATCCAAGTTACAAAATGTGTTTTATCAGATTAATGTGAACGATGGAGAAAGCAAAAGACAGCGCTCAGACAAACATATTGAAGTACATTGCTCTGTTTTAGCAAACATTCAAGTCAAGACAATTTAATTCATACAGCACCAATACAAGCTATTCAGGCATTCAGGGCTGTGTGGTTTGTCCTGTTTGTCCTAGTGGTGTTGCCGTACTTTGCTGTCCAATTGGCGAAGTCGCTCAACCAATTACATTCGGGGATACAATGATGATTGGCATGCCACTAGGCCCGCTCCCTTACTGGCAAAAGAAACCCACTCACGTGCGAACAGGGGAAAGTCTCGCGAGCAAGCAGGTGAACGTTTTGCGAGTGGATTATTCTTGCGCTCAAGCATGTTTTTCTTCTTGCAGGCTAAAATATTGCTCGAGGGAGCAGAGATGCAGGATACAATATAGCTCGCGAGTGCTTTGAAAGCGCTCGCAAAAACAATATACGCACACGGATGTTTGATTTATGTCAGCGTTTTAATCCCATACACAACAAAAGATTCCCTGCGATGTATCAGGTCCCCAGCTGAAAAAATTACTGATGCGATGGAAAATTGATTCCGGCTCTTGCTCCCACATGAAGCTGAGCGGGAAAATTGACAGAACATTTACGGATTAAGTGAGGGAAAAGAGCCTCTGTTGCAGCATTCTGTTGGACTCTGCAAGCTTTATCTTTGTTCTAGCCACTTCTCTGTTTAATTTCTGGCGGGGGAAACGTTTAACCTTGCCACCTTCTAGCTTCTCTCCAGTAAACAAGGTTTATTTGATCAGAGTTGAAAGCAGTTCAGCTCCCACAGCCCAAGGAAAAACTTTCAAACTCTGTGTTGTAATGTAGTTTCAGTTTTTTTGGAGGTTATTTTGACCAAGCCTGCCTGACCTCCTATCCTATTGAAAACTCTCCTTTTTAGCATTGCTTTCCTTAAACTACTACATTTCTTTCAGCACTACTTAAAATGTGCACCAGCTGGGCACCTGCAGACAGTTTAACATTTCTATTAAAAATGGAAGAAAAAAGATATTTGCGACGACTTTTAAAATAAATGATTCACTTTTACCTTCACCTGTATTGCTGTTGTTGACTAGGCTTACTGACTGGTTGATTTCATGGCTGGTTTGCTCTGAGTTAATCACACTCTCTGATCTTTTTTTGATTGGCCCTTTACAGCAGTCTGAGGTAATTGAAATGGATGTAACAAAGCATTTAGCTTAACTTAAGACCAATTAGACCTGCATGTTGTGATATAATGACAAGTGAATGGCAGTGTTTCCCCTAGAAATTTTTGTAGCAGCGGTGCTGTGTGTTGGTAACCTACCAACACTAGGGGGTATGCTCCCCCGTAAGAAAAAATTGAAAACTAGGGCTGCAACTAACGATTATTTTGATTATCTAATTTGTCTCATTTGCGGGTGTCAAGGAGCCGCTATCAATATGCGGCAGACTCTCGGACCATCCGGGAGAGTCGGGTCGTCTGCTTTTGTCCTCCCCCTACTTCAGTAGCTTATGAAGGGAGGGGGCAGGTTGTGTTATGAAGCCTACACAGAAGCCAAAAGCGAAGTTATATGGTTAACTAGCTGCTAGCAACTTCTAATGAAATCGAGCAAGTGATCAACATAGTTAACCTCACGTTACTTCAAGCACAGTCATTTTTTGCAGCGGCGCTGAGAATCCCGCAGCGGCGGTGCGCCACTGCTGAACAGTATTGGTAGCAATACTAGTACTGACATGTTTGATGGGATTGCCTCTTTTATGGGAAAACCTGGAGCATCTCACACTGGACTCGTCTTACACCTCATAGATATAAGACACAACAATTCACACCAAGCAGTGGTGGCTCCTGATTTATGCTGATTAAAGTTTCATTGTCTGTTTCTTGAGGCAGAACATGCGTTTAACAAATTGCACTTACATTCAGGAAGGAAGAGAGTAGGCACAGAATGTTAATGGCCACCTATATTTTAGCTTTGGTCAGCTCTTCTTGCCACATATTGCCACTTTATAATGTATCACACAGACATACAGACTCATATATGCCCTCAAGGTAAAGAGGTTTCAGTCCTATTTTAAAACCAAATTTCACTCAAAACAGTAGCTCAAGCTGCTATTTTCAACCCCTCAAACTGTTATTTTCAACCTCACTAGCCTTGAGTTACTCAGCTCAGTACAGCATCTGTGCTTTCTGTCAGCAAGTCAAATACTGTATGCTAGAACTCTGCAACAACCTGCAGTTTTTCACAGTGATTGACTGAAAGTAGCCGTGCATGGCAGGGCCAGGGTGGGTGTCAGTATGGCTAAAATTAGTATCAGATATGACTGCTTCACATATTTCTCCCTCTCCTATGATTGAAAAATAGAACGTATTGAATTGAAAGGTAGAAATATTGACTGAATAGGAGAAATGGTTCACAGACTTAAAGATCAACTGGCTTACTGACTGTTTGATTTAGGGGCTGACTCACTCCCAAAGAGAATTTCTCTCTGTGGTCAATTTTTGATTTGCCCTTTACAGTGTACGTCTGTGGTAATTACAGTTTTATATTTCTACGTTAGATTGCGTTTTTATCTAGTCTGAATATTGTTTTTCATGAACTGAAGTTTTTGTGCATTTTCATCTATTCACTTGACATGTTTCATTTTGTATTTTGTTTAATTTATTTTATAATAATGAGAACAAAAACATACAAATCAATCAATTATTTATTATTTTTATTGAATTTTCAGTTACATGGATTATGAATTATAAACATCACAATTACAAACATTACGTTATATATACACAACCACATACACAAAACAGAGGAAAAGGAAAAAAAAAAAGCAAAAAACATTACACATTACTACTATATAGAAGGGGGGCGGGGGGGGGGGGGGGTAAGCGTCAGGGTTGTCCTGTGCAGGCATAGAGAATTCCTTGAAATAGTCCATATATGGGCGCCACACATTATAAAATTTCTTCAAGCCAGCGTTTATGTGTTGGAGCATTAGAATTAAGAAGAATTAATTTCCTGGCAAGGAGTGTGACAAAAGCAACCACATTTGCTTGATTTGTTGAAAGTGTAATCCCTTCAGGTGAGGCACCAAATATTGCCATAATTGGATTGGGGCTGATCCTTTTCTTACAAACACAAGAGATGCCATCAAAGATACATAGGCAGAAGGAGCTCAACCTCGAGCATGACCAAAACATGTGGCTGAGGGTGGCTTCGGTCTGGTGACATCTTTCACATCTTGGATCTATATTTGGATACAGTTTGGCTAGTCTGCTCTGGGAGAGGTGAAGTCTGTGAAATATCTTGAACTGAATCAGACCATGTCTGATACAAATGGAGGATGTATTCACTCTACTCATTGCCAGTTGCCAGGTCACATCTGGTATCTGCAGGTTAAGATCCTCCTCCCATTTGGTCTTTACATGGTGAAGAGAAGGAACAGCTACATTTTGGATCGTGTCATATACAAATGAAACAAAGCCTTTTGTTTGTGGATCCCTGTTAACGCAATCATGAATCCAATCTTCCTCTATGGCTACAAAAAAACACGGTTGATGTAATTTATTACCAT
Source organism: Scomber japonicus (assembly GCF_027409825.1). Taxonomy (NCBI): domain Eukaryota; kingdom Metazoa; phylum Chordata; class Actinopteri; order Scombriformes; family Scombridae; genus Scomber; species Scomber japonicus. Next base: position 23,479,733 of record NC_070580.1, on the reverse strand, counting down.
GTTTCAAGTAGTTTACATTGTATTTCGTTGGGTGGACAGGTACACATGCTGTGTGCAGGAATAGCTTTTTAAATGTTTAATTGACCAAATGCAGTTGGGTCACTAAACATGTGCACTGTTGTGAAGGAGAGCTTTGTTAATTTTTTTCTTTAACAGTTTAGCAACACATGGTGATTATTAAAAACAATGTGACTTGTAAGCATAATTTAATTGAACTTTTGTATGTTTTACTATGCTTGTTTTAGTTTCATTTTAGTTGGTTTTTTTTTGTATTTTAGTTTTTCCTGTTTGTCTCTGTTCACCCTGGTTCTCATTCAGTGACACTTTCTGTTCATACCTGTGAAGTTCACACTCTCTACAGGCAACTACAACACAGCAACTTTACCTTTCTAAAACATATTGTGATTTTTTTTTTCACTTCCCAGGAGCTCAACGTGCGCCAGTTGACAATGTCGACAGATAAGGACAAGTACGGTATCCGCCTGAGAGCTGAGCCAGACCACATGGTGCTGGGCAAGAGACTAAAGGGGGCCTTCAAAGCCGTCACCGCTTCTATCAAGGAGCTCACCAGCGAACAGCTAGAGGCCTTCCAGAAGACAGGTATTGTTGTGGGTGGCTGTTTGTTTTTGTGTGTGTGCAAAAAAAGACACAAACTCAGTGAACTGAGGGTGCAAAGAAAAATCAGAAAAAACCTTTCAGTAATTTCAATGCACATCAGCTGTAGTTTGCATGTACATGTGGTGAAGTTTTTTTCTCTGCAAATGACTTGTCAGAATTATCCTAATGTATTCACTTTTACTTCTCGACACCAATGATGCAACTGATTCTAATTATTTAGAGTACTGAAGTAGGTAAGTGTTTTTGCTTGCAGTTGCACAATTGTTGCATGTTGTGTCAAAATCATACATATATATTTTCTATATATATATAAAATTATTTATTTTGAAATGAAAACCTGCTACAGACTGCCAGTTAGTTTATCCCCAGAATGCTCACCCTAACCCTTCTGAAACTATAATGAGAGCTAGAGTCCGGATCAAAGCAGTGCAAGGTATCTTGTCTCTCCAATTATAGAAAGACGAGGAGAGCCCCAGAGTCTCTGGGGAAGGAAGCTGTGGAGGTCAGCTGGACTGTGGGAACTTAACATTTCCAATCACTTGGATGTTTGAAGTCTAGCCAATTGGAAAGAAGTAGGTTGAGCGATGTAAGGAAAGTGATAGCTGTGGTAGAAGAGGAAACACAGATGAAAATGTGGGCAATGGTACCCAGTGATGGTTCATTGACTTATAATCAAAGGCAAGATGTAATGTTTGAGTAAACTAAACCCATTTTAAGGGGCTTAACTGCATAATTCAGCACCTATTTCTGTTTTAGAGGAGAATGATTAGAGCTATTTGGGAAGAGGACGTTAAGTAGTGAAAAAAAGACAAAATAAATGTTTGGTGACTGGTTATGATCAGTCTCCTAGTGGATTGTACACTTCTAGCTCTGATGCAGTAAGATAATGGAAAATCTCACATTCAATTGAGAGCCTGCTTTTAACCTCTTGAACAATTTCTAGCTTCAGAATCCACAATTGAAAAACATTTATAATTTAGACTAGAAGCATGGCAATTTATTATGGGCTCACGGCGGTTGGTTGTGTCATTCATTGTTCCTCACCTGTAACTTTGAGCCGATTGTTTTGATGGGATGGAAAAGAGGTGAAGAAAGAGCAGAGAAGCGAGGAGGGACACAGGAAATCAAAGCATGGAAATCTAGGATTAGAGAGAACGGAGTGACTGTTTCACCCGGCCTCTGGGTGTGGAGAAGTGAAGAGGAGAGGAGAAACATGGTCATGGTCTTTAGTCAGAACACAGACATGGGTAATTGCCGCCAGTGGCAAAATTGAGATATAAACCTGACTAGATTGGGTTTGCTGTATTGTTTAAAAGCTCAGATCCCATGTGGGTTTGGCCAGGAAGATGCAATGTAAGGAATTTCAAAATGCAAGCAAATACCAGTCCAAACCCAACTAATTCAAAACAAAGCCTCTGTCTGCATGCAAGTTTGAAGAGGATTTTAATCTGAAGGATTCAGCCTAATTGAAACCTTTTTCTAGGATCTTTCTCCAAAGATAACTGCGGCCGAATGAAGACTAATTTCACACAATCAGCTGGCAATTATTCAAATTTAATGAGGAGGATGGGGGGAACTAAATTGTTTATCATCGCATTTTCACCAAAGTCTGTAGCCAGCATTGATTTAATCATACCATGCATCAAAATGCCTGAAAGTAAAAATATAAATATCTCTCTACTTGGAATTCAATTTTCACAGGAAAACCAGCTGTGAGGACATTTCTGTGTTGTGAGAACATTTTGGTCTTAACAACTTCAGTGGTCAATTTGAGGATTAAGACTTAGTTTTAAAGTGAAGGTTATATTGGGTTAAGGTTCAGTTTAGGATCAGGGTTGGGTTTAGATATTTATGGTCAATGTTACAGTAGGGGGCTAAGGAATGCAGTATGTTTGAGTGTCTTCAAAAGGATATAAAGACAAACGTGTGTGTGTGTGTGTGTGTGTGTGTGTGTGTGTGTGTGTGTGTGTGTGTGTGTGTGTGTGTGTGTGTGTGTGTGTGTGTGTGTGTGTGTGTGTGTGTGTGTGTGTGTGTGTGTGTGTGTGTGTGTGTGTGTGTGTGTTGTGATTGATCTGAATGCAATCCCTTTAAAACAGTTCAAATATTTTCTTGAATGTATATCATTCAACATCCCACTGAATCCAACTTTGTACCACAGCAGTCCTCCTAATTGTCTCTGTAGGCCGTACCACCTGTGTTTGTCCTGTGTGATTGTTATCAAGGGTATCCCAACCCAAATGCAAAATCCTAGTATTCTTGGAGAGAATCTGTTTTAATGAGTGCACATTAAGTATGGTTCAAATCATTTTCTTGCCCCTTGGTGTATTTTGCATAGGCAGTATGATTTATTGTCGTTCAGAAATGTCGGCTGACAGAGCTGAGACACACTAGGGTTCAGTGTTGTTGAATTTTGTATAAGTTGCAAGTTTACAATAATAAAAGCTATATATAAATATAATGATGATTATTTTTAGATTCATAGAAGTAATTGTGGTCTTCACGGTTTTCTTCTTGTTGTGGTTAATTGTCAGGATGCATCATGGTGGATGGACATGAGCTTCACGAGGAGGACCTCCGGCTGATGTACACCTTTGACCAGAGCTCTGGATCAGCTGCACAGTACGAAGCACACTCTGACGAACAGGTATGCTTCTTATATACGGCACCTTGGCCTGCAAATTCAACACTGTGATACACACAAAAAAATGTGACCTTCAGGAAAACTTGAAACCAAAATTAGATTTAATATGTAAATGAAAATTGTTTTCAAGTCAGTATGGGACCCATTCAGACAGGGCTGCGAACCATTAGTGCCTTTTTTGCATTGCTTTTGTTAATCAAGCACTTCTTTTTTTTAGCCCTGGTAGCAGCATAGATGTAGAGATGGCAAGGTCATTCAAGGTTAGCGGGTTGACAGTTTTGGCTTTTAGTGAAATATGTAACCACTGGATGGATTGCCAATGAATGTGTTCAAAGTCCTGCCCAGAATGAATTGTAATCACTATGATGATAAAATTGAATCTAATGCTACGATCGGGTCAAAATTAAAATGTTTTCAATACTTTGATTTATGAACAAATACTTGCAAAACGAATAATGATATTCCCTTCAGCCTCTGCTGTACTTTGTGTGCTAAGTAGTTAATGTTAGCATGCTAACACACTAAGTTAAGATAGTGAACCAGGTAAACATTATACCTGCTTAACATCAGCATGTTAGCATGCCGATGTTAGCATTAGCTCAAAGCACCGCTGTGCCTAAGTTGCAGCTACTTACTTATACTTACTTATTGTATCTATCTATCACCAGTCACATATCTACATATTTTGACTGGTGAATGTCCTTTTTCAAAACATTTCCTAATTAAAGTTGTAGTAACCTAATGAATAAATCACTAGAGCTTGACCAATACTGGATCTTTGGGGCGATACTGATTGAATATATTTAAAATTCTCTGCCTATATAACTATAAAAGATAGAAAAAAATATTGACGCATATCGGACAATATATACACTTATACCGATATATCTGTGATCGGCTGTCTGTTATACTTGTCTTGCTCTATAAATTACACATACATCTAAAGTACATTCTCCCATCCACTTCCCATCTCTTTTTCTCTCTCTTTACTGATAGATTACACGTTGCTGTTTGCTAGGTTGGTCTACAAAGTGCAATGTAACTTGATCTAAGAAAATAAACGCTTCTCTGCCGCTGCTCATGCAACAAGCTGCCATATACAGTACAGTAAATGCATTGATGTGTCTTTACTAGGAGTGTGATGTATGAAATTATTTCACGGCTAAGTGGAAACCAGCATGTAAGCGTTTCCCACAGGCCCTCTCTAATCAGTGCTCCTCCAACCGTATACACACCACACGGCTGCACCTTAATACCAGTTTACTGAGCTGGCTTTTTAATTCTCTCTGTTACACTCGCTCGCTTGCACTGAGTCCGCAGCTCCCATTTGTCTGTTTCTCTTTTCTCTCTCCGTTGTGTTCTCTTACTCTGTTGCCTGTCATCTTTTTCCCTCCTCCTCCTCTACAGTGTTCAGGGCTGGCAGCAGCTCAGCCTTACACATCATGTCAATCACTTAACTTTTACTGTAATGACTAAAACTTATTATTGCTGTTTGGCTTTTTTTTTTCTTCATTTTATACACTACAGACAAATTGTTCACGTTACAAGACAGCTCCAGTTTTTTAAAGGCTGCTCTTAACATTTTCAGACATTAACCTACTTTCATAAAAGACAGTAGCACATAGCTGAAGGTGTCTGTAGTACTAAGTAAGCACTTAACTTCATCACTGAAACGAGAACCTGGAATTGACTTATATTTAGTTGATTGATTAGATAATAAAATGAGAATAGAGTCATTCTTTCACAATATTTCTGAGCATTACATGTTTCTTTCTGTCCACATGTCAAAACTTTATGCCCTCAGGAAAATATGATATTTGGGCTCAAATAGCAGCTGCAACATTTCATCATGATTTATCCTCTTCTTTATAATTACATTAGTTGAAATATTTACAAAAAATAATGATGATGATGATGATGATCACCAGTAATCTGTAATGTTTTTCATCTGATATAAAGGATCTTTTGAAACTTTTGAAAATTAAACCTTCTTTGACTCAAAATCCAGCTACCTCTCCTTTGGTCAGATTTTGCAGCCAGTTTATGCATAAATCCTCCAATCATGAAAACTGGGGATTGTATATGATGCAGCTTCCCCTGTTAAAATGAAGATATATTTATTAGTCTTTTCAATCATCAGTTCTTTGCTCACATTTCTCATCCATTCAACATGGAGCTGAACCTCTCCTATTGTTTTTTAGGTCCTGGTGCTGTTGGATGTCACCCCAGACCAGTCCATGGTGGATGAAGGCGTTGCCCGAGAGGTCATCAACCGCATTCAGAAACTACGCAAGAAGGTGGGGCAATTATTTCAGGAGCACTACTCGCTGTGGAAACCAGAGTGACACCTAACACGCTACTACTGAATTTTGCAATCCAGTGCTTAATGAATACAATCTGACATAGTTGAAAGTGTTTGCCAATACATGTAATCAGGGCCATGCCAGGGTGAGCACAACAGACCAGTGAGACAGTGTGAGGAGAGGTGCTGGATCACAAAATATCTTACAAGGCTGTTGCTCGCATGGTGTGTAATGCATGACCGTAGATCAAATTAAATTGAACATGAGAAGTATTTCAGGACATGACACAGTGGAACAGAAGGAATTACTCAAAAAGAAAAAAAAGAGAAAATGCTGGGAGCTGGTGTCTGTTTGAAAGACAACACTAACCTCCTGGTAAAATACAAGTATCTCCAGTAGAAATCAGAAGAGGTTTCCCTTGTTTGATATCTCTAAATAATACTGCTGTCATCTTAAGCATCTGTATCATGAACCATTTCTTCAATATAGTAGTTCTGATTAAGCTGTTAGTCAGCCAATGACAACTTTTTAAGGAAATAAAGCATATCCAGTTGTTCCAGGAAAAAATGAACCCTTTGGACACAAAGATACAGTGTCTGGGACAGTAGAGAAACTTATCATTATTAATGAAATGATTATGTTTATACATCATGGAATATTGCATCATTTTAATTGTTGGTGGTTCAAATTCCAAAAAAATGCTTTTTTTGTTTCACAGAAATATAACCTCACTGACAAAGAGATGCATCATATTGTAGCCACTATTATGTAATTCAGTCTGAAATGTAGCTATAATAAAAACCCAAACTGTTAGCTTAATAAAATAAAAATAAATTTAATAGAGGTTGATCTGTTCATTTTAATACATTTATATTTATGTAAATGTGGTGATATCTGTGCCTGGAGCCATAGAATCAGCTCTGTTCTGCCCAGTAAAAACATGAAACACTGATTATCTCAAGAGTCGGGCTGCTAGCAGCTGAGATGACTGAATTTCCAAATAGGCATTATTTAGAGAAACTAACCACATACTGGGAATCTAAATAGTTACTTTCTTGCTTGAAAAAATATTAAAACTTTAAGTGACATATTAACAGTCCTACAGCAAAAATAGCAACAGACTGATGATTTGGGGGGCAGCAGTAAGAAGATAATGATGAGAAAGATATACATATGATCAAAACAAATTAAATTGAATGTTTAAACTGTGAAGCTGTCATGGTGTTTAAAATCAAATTAAAGCGTACTCGGAAATATGTTCAAAGTGTGTATGTTAATTTCCATCAGAGTGTATCAATCAGAAACAGGTTTACATTTGCACTGCACTCAGCAGCGATGCATTTATTAATCAAACTGTTAAAAACAACAAGAAACAGTAAGTCAGCCCATGACTGTAAGAGTAATTAAACTGATTGTTGTCAAACTCAGGGTGCTTTCAGTTTTTTATTCAGATATAGTTTTTAGGGAACAACTAGCATAACTTCCATGGCAGACCAGAGTGAGTCAGTGAAGTGATGCAAGTTACTGAAATAGACTTATTAAACTATATTTAAAATGAAAAAAAAAGAACTTCAATTTGGGACAATGGTTATTAAGTCTGGGACACTTGAAAGTAGATTTCAGGGCACTGAGGAAAAAAGTTCATTCCAAGCTCTGCAATCAACAGAAAATGTATCTTCACTAATTATACATTCTCATTTCTTTTAAGACATATATCAAGAAAAAGCACCAAACATTTTTGTTTTCAAGTTTTTTTTAAATATATATCAAATATATATTGGCTAAACTTTGATTTGAATTAATAAAAAAATAAGAGTAATCAATAATGACACTAATTATTTGTAATATTGACCCCCGGCAAAAATATATTCTGTGTTTTTGTTACATTTCTCTCCCTTTGATTACCCTCCTCCCTCCTTCCTCTTTATGTCCCATGCTAATTTGGTCGAGGCAGTTTTGAAATCTTTCCACTGCAGCGTCACAGTTAGAAGTTTCTCCATCATAAGGCAGGCTTAATGGAAGCTTAATTACAGTCTGGCCCCTTTCAGATTCTAATGTTAGAGCTTTGAAGTGGTCTGGGGAGTAAAGACGGATTAGCCAACAGCCCCTTGTTTTCACAACCAACAAACAGTTTTTTCCGTCCCCCTATAGCAATGGTGTGCACTGGCTCACAGCCAGGCTAAATTCCTCCAGTTATTTCAAACTGAGATCTGTTAGGAATTTTCCACCCCGTGGATGGGAATTAATTTTTTAACAATTCTTTGACATGTTTGGTTGTAGTATGTGGTGTGTGTTTGTGTGTGTGTGTGAGAGAGAGTCTTTATCAGTGTTTGTGTGGGTGTTTTTTGTTTTATATGTGAACATATGCAAGGTTGAGGAATTCAGGGGTCAACATTTCCTTTTTGTTTCTCACAAACTCACTCACTCACTCACTCACATACACACATACTGTACTAGCCCCTTCAGGGTAGAGTCAGTGCCTTGACTTGGCAGGAAAAGCCTACAAACCTTCCTACATTGATTGACTGCTCCTCTGTATCTAGCTAACCTTATTCCTCTGCCCTTGAGCCACATCCTGCAATTGGAGAGTGTGTGTGTTTGTGTGTACTACAGAGTCGTCATATGCATGTGTGTATGGCTGTGCACGTGCACACACTTGCACACTGCAGATTAGAACGAGATCAATGTGTTTGAATGTGTCAAGGTTAGAGGAGGCCAATAAAAATGTCCTCTGGTTCCCTCCTTCCTTTATGGGTTTTTTTCTTGGACTGTCTGTTTTTTGTTTTTTAAGCCTTACCCCCTCTTCTTGTTATCCCATCCTTCCTTTTTACCCTCCTTCGGGTAATTGTTTCTTCCAGATTTCAATTTTTTCCCCGATAAAAACTATTGAAAAGAATTGCTTGTGGCAAAAATAGGATTCCTTACATCCTTGAAAATAATTTTAGTCAGATAATAGCTTTTTCTGTAGTAAGCAGTACTTTTAACATATTTACTTACTCATGGCCAGTATAAATATTGATTATTATTTTAGTGAAATAAAGTCAGTTTCTGAAAAAGGCTACACTTGCTATTTGTTTACATATTAAAACCTGCAACTTGATCCGTCAATCTGTTGTCCCACAGGGCCATTTGGTGCCGTCAGATGAGATAACTGTGTACTACCGCAGCCAGCCAGAGGGGGAGTACTTGGCCTCTGTGATCCAGGCTCACACTGAATTCATCCTGGCTACAACTAAGGCTCCACTTTTGCCCTACCCTGTCCCAAAGACTGCCAGCACCATCATAGAAGAAAAGACTCAGGTAAGAGAGGACACCTGAGGACAAGCAGGGTTATTGTTTGCTGCACCAACATGCATTAGAAGCTCAGTTTGACAAGCAGCTTTGACATTTATAAAGCATAATGGTTACAGACCGTGCTTGCTATCATAAGTGTGAGTAATACTTTTTATACAGAATTTATGTATCTAAAGTTTTCACATTCTTCTCATTACCACTCTGAATGAATTAGTAGGTTCGTATGAGTCACCATTTAATTTTTAGTTTTAAGGACACTTCAGTAAAGATTATGAAACGTCTGTTTCTCTGTCTGTTTCCTTCTTTCATGCTCTTCATTTTCTTTGTTGCAGCTGAAGGGCTCAGACTTGGAGTTAACTATAGTAAAAGGATCTTCAGCTCCTCGGGCTCCTCTGAATGGACCAGCTTGCAGCTACGTGAACCTCAGGGTGAAGGTCAACAACAAAGAACAAGGTAACACATGGGGGAGCCAAAAAGAATGTCTGTCTTTCCAGCCTGAAATATTGCAACAAGAAGATGTAAAACAGTCCATAGAAGTTGCTCCTAGGTTATTTTTACATTTTTGGGAAAATAAATTATGTGCTAATCCATAAAATAATGAAATATGGTGAATGCCATGTTTAGTACAAATATTTAATGGTGAAATATTTAGTGGCTTTTCACATATAGAATGAGTTTAGTCAACCTGTCTTATCTGATGTTCACTGAATGAACTGCTTGGCTCTTCAGAGGGGGTGGTGCTGCTGGAGAACCCTAAAGGGGATAACTGTCTAGATGTGGACAAGCTGAAGCAAGTGTGCAGCAGCATCTTTGGAACCAATAACACCAAACTCCGAATCTTCAACAGCGGGACTGGTGAGACAGAAATAAAGCATTGTACTAATATTTACAGCAGACATATCCACCACATGGTTACATGCATCAATGTCATTACCTTCTCGCAGTAATTTCATGAAAAGACACCAACTCAACTGTTACTGTGTAAAGGACATTGTTTTACTGATTTAAGTAACTTTCACTAGATTAAGTGATACAACTCTTCTGTGTTTGTGTGTGTGTGCACTGTCTGTGTGCTTCTCTGTGCATGTTTGTGTGTTCATTGCAGAGCTAACCAGTAAAACGGACCTCAAGGCTTTGAGCGGTAAAACGCTGTCAGTGACGTCAGGCTCCTCCTCTCCTGCCCCTGCCCCCGCCACCGACACTCTCCTATGTCCCTATGTGAACCTGCTGCTCTGCAACGCACAGCCAGCTGGTGAGAGACGCATGAACACACACATTATAACGCACAAATTAATTAAAGTATACTACTTATTATAATCTTCACTAACTCTGCAGTGACCAAAACAGCATTGATTTTATCATGTGAACAAGGTTAGTGTAGTTAAAACTGTATTTTGTTCAATAGATAATGCATTATGGCCCCACATTTCTTTCTGTGTCATCCAGCTAAGAATTCAAACTTGATGCAGTTATCGCTATCTGGTCCAGACATTGTCAATTTCTCAGTTACTCGAAATCCAAGTAAGCAGAAAATATCTAGCAGACCAATGAAAGCAGTGTAACAATGGAACAGCATCTCTGAGCCTTAGCAGTAATGTCTCTTCACTGTCCTTACCAGAAATCAACAATACAGTCACTGTTATTAGATTATGAATGTGATTTCACCATTAAAACCAGTGGTGGTAAAAGCACAGAGATCTTAGCAACACCACTATATAAAAATGCTATGTTACCATTAAAGGTTTCATTTTATGCAATTTTACTCAAATAAATGCAGTGAGGTAAACGTTGTAATAGCTGCCTTTTGAAGTGTTGTGAAGATAAAGTGAGTGAAGTACAAGCGTGTCAAAACTAGTAAAAAGAACGGCACTCAAGTAAATGTATTTTATTTTCCACCACTGGAATCAACTACAATCATTGTTTGTTGAATTCAGTGTTCATTGTGCAGCTGTATCCTTCAAGTCATTCACACCAAGCTTTAACCTTGTACTTTTATCCCTTATATTCACCAACTAATCATCCCATTCATCCCGTTCCCATTCCCATGTCCCTTATGTTTTCCCTTGTTCTTATACCCTCCTGGGTCAGAAATAGCCAAACCAACAAGCCAATAATTCCTTAATGTGTATAGAGGAAGTAAAGTCTGTCTTCTCTTCAACACTCTCCCTGTCTCCTCTAGAGTGCCAGACAGGAGAGGTGGGCACCCTCTTGCTGGTGAACCCAGTGGGCCAGAATGGGCTTGACTACTCAGGCCTGCTGTCTGAAGCTGCCAAGGTTTTTGGCCTCCGTAGCAGACGGCTCAAACTCTACCTGGACCAGGACCTCACCCAAGGTAAGATGAAAAGATGATGGATATTATATCTACTTTAGAAGAAGTCTTAAATTGGTTTACAGACCATGATTGAGGGCAGAAATACCGTGAGGAGACAATATGATGAGTTTTTTTTCCTTTATCGTTTAAGATGCCTCTGATAAGAAAAGTAGTTTCCATTGCAGGTTTAGAATTTAAGGAATTATGTTGTTATACTTGGCGAAGAGAAAATGTCAAAGCTTAGCTAGTAAATATTGGGAGATACATTTAAAAAGACAGAATCAGGTCAGGTGTGAAAGCAGTGTGTTGTTTTCATTTGAGTCAGCTTTATATCTCAGTTTGTTACAATTAGATAAAACAAAGTCGGTAGTGATAACATTTCTAACACAGGTTTACTGATTTAAACACCATTACAGTTTAAACAAGCTATAATGAGTGCACAGGGTGAGATTATGGATATTTTTCATGATCGTTTTCAACTGACAAAGAAAAATATAGAAAACAGTTTGTCACTTTTTGTAATAAGTGTGTGCTTCTAGTGAATACAGAACATAAATATAATGTGTTATTAATATATTGTCAAATACTATTCATCACAGATCAAAGCACTTTTTGTTTTTTATTCAGCCACTGTATTTGGTCTTTTTAGAGCTCATACATAGTGAAAAGCAGTGTCAGGTGCACAGTTGTAGTAAGGATAAAGATGAACAAAACACTGGCACTCACAGATACATAGTCTTTGTATTTATTGTGGACAAAATGAATATATAAAATAAATTGGTCCACAGTAGATAAGAAAAGTATGGATCTGTGAGTGCTGGTGTTTTGTTTCTTTTTAGATTCCAGTTCTGTGTTTTGCAACATTGGTTACATTTAAAATTCATGGAATATTAGAGAAAGGTTAAATGTCATCTCATCTTTAGTGCACTGATCAGTGAAGTGGCTACAATATGATGGCACAATTTGTAGTGAAATTAGATATAGTGTATAGTATTGATGAAAAACTACATTGCATGTTCTGTTATTACAGGAGTTGCTGAGATGTTTATTTATTATTGTATGGGTATAAACTTAAATAACTTGGGCTGTGAATGTGTTTTTTTGTTTTTTGTTTTTCAATCAAGCATATTAAACATTATAACTTATGTTTTCACTTTATGTTTTTCAGAGCTGTCAGCTGATTCATCAGTGAAATCTCTAGACACCAAAACTCTGTTTGTGAGAGTTATTCCCACCACAGCAGAAGCATAGATCCTGAGAATAAGAAGCCATCTTTAAGATCTCAGTATCAACATTTGTCTCTGATGCATCACAGGTTCCCCTAATGAAGTTTTTTTTACCTCTAAAATCACAACAACCCCACTGATGTACAGTGGAGTATTACAACATGATGTGCGTCATTTGTTAAGATGCTTTTTTTGGAGGAGAAATCCTGATGCAAAGCAGGCTTGTCTGTCAAGTTCATACCATAGAGTCTCTATCACTCATTTTTTCAAAATTCTTAAGATACTTTCAGGCACAAAATTAGCATGCTTAAGATGTCTTAAGATTTTGATGTGTTAGAAACCTGCCAAGATGTGATGATAGCTGTAATAATCTTCTTATTTAGCCAAGTTTCCTTTTGTCCTTGATGCAGTTTCTTTCCATTCTTCTCTTTATTTAGTCACCAAATGTAAGTGAGTTTTTTCAGAAAGCACAATGTGTTAGAAAGCTATATTTATTCTGGACAGTAAAGGGATTTGTCGGCAAACTTTTTACATTCTTCACTAGAAAATTGATGCACTTCAGGAACAGAACGGTTGTTCGTACGCAACAGCTGAACAGACCAGCTGGATAGATGTGTGAATTTGAAAGTGTGAAGTGGCCAGTTATGGAAACTGGAAAACTACCAGTGGAAGGAAAACCAGGCATTGAGTTTACCCAGAAAGAAATGCCAAAGGTTGATGTTTCAGTAATGGGGAAATTAATATTCCAGGCAACTGTCTAACCTGTCTAGCCGTCAATATTACCATTGGTTGTTTTTGTCCTTTAGTATGCTAGTGATAAAAATTATGCAAGCTACTTCCCTTCGAGGCTTATTTGAGGTGAGCTTAGTCCAGAGTAATTATTGCTGTGGCTCATTATTGGGAAACCAATTTGGCCTATTGTGCTTACACACCATTTAGAATTTAACAGATAAACCTATTCTGCTCATTGCATTGGGAATCCTTTGACAATTGTGAAGGCATTTGAAAGGTGAAATGGATTTTCGGGCTGCTGTACCTCGGGGACAAAAGGGTTCTGTCATAAAAAAGAGCAACAAATGGATAATGTACTATTTTAAGTGGCAAATGGAATAAATCAAAGGTGACTGAAAACATGTTTTTCTTCTTTTCTGCTCACTCAACCCTCGGTTTTTCACAGAGAGACTTGCTCTACATCGTGTCTGTGGGAGCCTGAAGTCAGACACTTCCAGCAATATGGAAAAATGTGTTTGAACATTTTGACTGACTCATGTTACTTTCTTGAACAGCAAGGTCAGGGAACAAAAGCAAAAAAACATTCTAAAAATGCCTTCAGCAGCAATAAATGTTTTTTTAAGAATATTTTGACATTTTGGGAACTACACTAGTTTTCTTGCCTAGAGGTAGATCAGAAAATTGATGCAAATGCTGCATCTCTGACTGTGATATGACTCTCAGATACCATTACAACCCCAAAGCACCATCTTAATGTATAAGTATACTACATGTTCAGTGCTGTTAATCATTTGATTCTAAATGACCGAAGGATTGTAAATGTCAGCATTGCACTGTCTAGTCTGATGGTGAACCCTAGTTTCAGGTTTGAGCAATGAAAGGCTTGAGTACTATCTCATATGTTCTGGTTACAGGTGACCCAGTAACTAGCCGTGCATGAAAAGACGTATTAATCATCCACTGGGTCATCCTGTTATCTCCATTTCTTATTGTAAAGACATTTCAGTCCTAGTTTTCAGTTCTAGCAGCCTGTCAGTGCAGAAAAAAATTAAAAAGAAGAGAATTAAACTTGAAGAACGCTGGCAAAAGTTTTGATCATAGGCAATAATACAGACACATTCTGGTTCATTTTGAAACTTTAAAAAGAAAGTTAATAAGGTCACTAGAGACCCAGTGTTGAACATCACATTATTCTCTAATAATGTGACTGACCTTGAGGTCTGCTTTGACTGTTGGGGATTTAAACGTAGCGTCAGGCTGACTTGACTTTCCTGGGGATTTTTACAGGGCACTGACATCTACAGGCATGGTGTTAATCTGTGTCTGTGAAGCCTGGTTCCCACTGGTCTGCAGCTTGCCTCTGCAGCCAAAATAGCGAGTAGTCATATGTATGTGTGTTGATTAATGAAAGGGCCAGGAGGGAGAGCTGCTTGTTGACAGTTGAGGTTACCCTCGGTTGGGGGCGCTGCTGCAGAATCTCTCTTCTGCTTGTGATCTTTACAACACCGGGATATAAATGTATAACTAATTTGCATCCAAATTACACACATACATTTACAATTAATCGTATGATAGTCTATTAATACTCATAAACATTTGCTTACTGCAGGCTACACTACCATCAGCACCAGCACAGAATAGTAAACTGCTTCTGCCCTCAAACCTTGTATAGCACAGCAATTAAACATAAGGCACCAGCTCATCTCTGTCTATTTAATCAGTGTTTAAGTATATTACTCACAGATGTGAAGGAATGTAATGTAAATGCAATGAGTAAAATACTCTCAGAGCATGTAAAAGTTCTTAATTCAAAATGTAGGTTAAAAAGTATAAGCAGTAAAATGTACACTGATGTTAAAAGGTGAAGTGAGAGTTTAGTTTTGCTTAAGTGTGAACAATATTTACATAGTTCTTTATTGAAATACACTATCTACTTTTATATTAAATAAGTCATATAAACTTTACTGTGATACAGTAAAGTTTCTCATAATTCTGTTGAGATGGTGTTTATGTATTAATGGCCAGACAGTAATGTCTGTTATTGGTTGGTCCAGTGAGCCAAATAAATGTCCTATAAAGGTTCTTGAATAAAATGACCAAATACATTGAACAATATTTAAGGAATAGCTACCATGGTATAAATGATATGACAAAATCTCACATTTTTTATTGCCTCACAGTACATTTCTACTTTATGTTTTGCTGTTGGATGAAACCTTTATTTTTTGGTATTTGGGATGTTCATATTAATTGTCTAACGAGGGAAAGGAAGGAAACAATGAACGATGGAATGAAAGAAAGAAAGAAGGATATCAGGGAAGAATGAAAAAAGAAAGATTTACAGTTTAAGTCAATTCTCCAAAACTCTTTAGATGTGTCTAAAATACATTATAATTGAGGGTTTTTGTAATTGTTGATATTTTGGAGTATATTTTTACCTAAATACAGTATTTCCCACTGACAAGTCATGTAAAGTGTAATATCTTGTCTCCCGAAACACCTCAAAATGTCAGTAGTACATTATTTGACACACAGTTACTTTCCACCTGTGAATTCCAGCGTCTCCATAATCTGTGTCACTTCAGAGTGATGATTTTATCCTTGTCCTCCCTGGGTGGAGCAGCATGCTGCTCCACTGGTTAAATATTAAGCACATATCTCTGTCTCATCATCCTCCTCTCATCCGTCTCGCTCCCATCTGCTCCTGCTGCTCCATTTGTGCTTCTGCACACACCCCGGCCTGGGTAAGAGAGCATGTCAGCGACCCATCTGCTGATAGACATCACAGAGTACAGTATGTAGCGTGGGTGAAGTCAACATGACCCCTGTCATCTAACTCTAATGATGGACAACAAAACTCATTACAGAGTGCTGCAGTGAAGAAAGGGTTTTGCCATAGTGCAGAGTAAAGAGGTGTGTTTTCAAGAATATATAGGCCAATAAGGGCCGTTTCCAACCAAGCCACCCTGGCAACACGTGTGTGGACCTACTGCGTAATGGAAAAATCTAAATCTCTGCCAGTAAATCAATTTTCAGCACCCTGCATGTTGCCCACTGCAGAATGACAGCAGCAAATACAACCTCAAATAAGAAAGCACACTAGGTAAGAGGATGAAAAAGGTAGGCATGTTTGTTATTTTGGCTGTGGAAGCTGTTTGACCTGAGAGGTCACAAGGATGGTTTTCACCTGACACCCAATGCCAGGTATAGCCATTTGCGGTCATTTTAATTCACAAAAATATGAATGCAGTGAACTGGGCTGGCTTGAAAAGCTACACTACAGTGGGCTGTGAAAATGAAGTTTTTACTGTTATTTATTTGGTCATTATTGCCTTCTTTTTCGTTATTCGCCTTTTTCTCATTACACAAACTTTTGAACTGAATGTATTGATCCCAGTGATGCTGCAATTTTTGGCTCATTGTCTGCCAAACTTCAGTATGCCACATTCCCATCTTTGCAAGGACAAGTTCCTTTTCTGTTTTAACATTTTGTTAGCCCACTTTGTCTGCTTTACTGAGAATATGAGCAGAGACCCACATAACATGACCTCTGTGTCTTTCCTTATATCTTGCCATGTTTTACGTTTTGGATTTTTCATTATAAATGTTTTTCAGTTAAGTATTCAATTATGTTGCATTTCCTTCCAGCATGTAAATCTAAATGCTGCTTCAAAGCCTTCTCCACATGTCCAGGAAAAACATTCTCATGGGAAAAAACTGAATCATACTTATTGTTTGCTGGCCTAGAGAAGTCAGATTCAGTAAATTGAGATCAGTTGAGGTAAAATATCAATATTGGTGTTTCAGTCTCAAATATGAAGTATCATTCAGGCTCTCTACACAATACTAAACAAGGTTTGTTGTTCCGTTCATTTATCTATTTTTAATTTTATATTCAATTATGAACATTTGTCTGTTGAACAAAACCAACCAAAATGAATATTTCTCAGTCCACTAGGATGGCAGACTCTCTGAGGAACTTGGAGATATCTTCAAACTGAGGTAAGAGTTTTCAAAGTCTTAGAGGTTTGTCTTAGGGGTTATCGGATGCATACTTCACGAGCTGCTAGCACACAAGTCTTACATTTTAAAACAAAGTTAACATGAGAAACAAACTGAAACAAACAGCTCAGTACGGGAAAGACTGTTATTGGGCTGTTTGAAGGTGATGTGAACTACTGAGCAGGGGTGTAGCTAGTGGGTGGCTTTTAGGGCTTCAGCTCCAAATGTTTTCTCAAAAGGCCCAAATCTTTTTGTTTTTTCTTAGATCTGGTTGAAGTCACTTTTTATGAACAGTGATTTCAACCAACTGCTGACTGAATCTGAGTGAGTTGAATATAATTGTGAAAATTAGAAGACATTTCAGTTGAGGCAGTGTTACTGAGTGAAATGCAATTAAAAATTAAAAAATTGTTGATAAGCACCAAAATACATCACTACTAATAATATGTATGTTTTCAGTAGTCATACAATGCAGTGAAATTAAATTCTGTATATGTTAAAAATTGTTCCTGGCCCTGGGTCTTCTGGGCTTAGCCCTGGATCATGTCAACTCCTAAATCTGCCCCTGATGCTCAGGTTGGGCTTTTAGGCAAAAAGTTTACCTTCAGAGGCAGTTGGGGTCATGAGATCAAGGTCATGATCTGGCCAGAATCCAACTCTCAATTAAGTGCTTGTGGTCGGACCAATCAGCTGCCTCAAGGTGAAATGGCCATAGACAGGTGGTTCACCTGCCAGGTACTGTCGGGTAGTGTCTGCCCTTTTCCTAACTCTTTCCATGGACAACTTCTCACCTGGTTCTGTGTAACAAACCATTCCTGCATCAGGTTAACAAAAAATAGGAGTTAATAGTAGCCTAGTAGAGTTAATTGGAATGAATCTGCTAGTAGGCCACTTTAAGGTTAATATGCTCTAGTTACCTTAATGCTTTATCTTGGCTAGGTTAGGAAACTGTTGTTTGAAACTCAAAGCAGCGCTAGTGAGTAAGACCACCTAATATTTATTAACCCTTTGTTTAGGATGTTCAAGTGCAGTTCACTTTAGCTATTGTTTGTCATGATTAACCCTCCTTTAAGTACAACACGAGTTCGACGTTTCTCTGAATTACACACACAAGCAGACAGACTACAATGAAGCCTTAAATGTGTTTCAGGTACTATTGCGCAATAACTGGACTCTCTATTGGCTTGGAGAAGCTGTGCGCCAAAAGTCACCGCTGACCGCAAAGTGACGGGACGTGCGTCGTGACTGGACCGCGGAGCAACACGTCCCTGCTACAGCTACACCTCCATTTACACCACCTTAGCTCCTCATCTACTAAATGCGGCAACTATCTTCATCCTGCCTGATGCGCCTGCTCCTCCTCCTTTTCCTCCTGGAACAGCAGAAACCGGTAGGACAAGCATCTGATTTGGGAAAAAGATCACCCACATATCCAGTTAGTGGAGGTGGTGGTGAGAGATTGTTATTCGCGTACCCCCCTGTTTTTTTTAGTGTGTCCTTTTCGTGGTTGTTAGGAGACCGCTGTCAGATGAGGAGTCGGTGATAATGGGAGATGCCCTGGCATCCGTAGTGAGATGCGTCGGCAGGAATGACACACTGTTGCTACCCAGTCTGTCTGCTGTCGTTGCTACAGAGACGTGCATTGTGCTGCAGGTATGCAGCGGTGCAGAGAGGACGGATGCAACCAGTTACTTTCTTATTCTCTCCACTTCTGTCTTTGTAGATGTATGCTGCAAATGCAACATCTTCTGTCTTGATGTTACAGATTGATGACATAATGGTTAGTTCATGATATAATAGGGCGATCCGTGTGTTTAGTTTATTCTACTTTGCCCTGCAAGCAGTACTGTACAACTCAAAGTAGCACAACTGAGATTTAAGATTCATTTTATTGTCATTCAGCACAGCATCAAATATGCAAAGCAGAAGTCAATGATACAGTGGAGGTTTACCATTACTTTATTGCTTTTATGTGATTACTAAACTGTAAAGCGAGGGATTTGGGTTATATAGTAAGTTTACTATATGTTGTGATGATAATTGTTGTAGGCTATCTGATGATAAACAGCTTCACACTTTAGCCTGTCATGTATTGCCATTTCATTAAAGTTGCAGAGCTAAGGATCTGATTAAGGGAAGAAATATCTCAGAATGAAAGAGAGTTGTTTAACAACACCTACCGCTTTTTGAACGTATTTCCAGAATCCTCTTGGCTCCTCTTAACCATCTGGATAAAAATCTATTTAATCTGCTGCAGGCTGATAAAGAGAGGTGAGGGAATCCCACGAACAATCTGACTGGTTTTAAACAAGCCAATTACTGTTTATAACCACATTACATTTTCACTTTCTAAACCAATTATGGTAAAGTGAAAATAAAGGTTGACACTGCAGCAGTATCCTAAATCACTTGCTTCACAGAGTTAGTCCTTACCTTTACTTACTGTACTCACTGTAACTACACATGCATGCACATTTAAAAATGCCATGGCTGACTATGATGGACATTTCAGGTGTTTTTATGGGTTTTCCCACAAGATTGACAGCTGGAAATCTGAGTTTGAAAGGCAGACTACCATCCCCACAACTCTTCCTCACAAGCAGTAGCTGCTTTGATACTGTGTCAATGAATAATGCATACATAATTACATTGTTTTTGCAATGTAGTAAGAGCTGACATCTTGGTGTGTGTGTGTGTGTGTGTAAGTTTGGGTCTGTGAAATTTAAGTGAGTTGGGGAAATTGTTGTCTGCTGGACAGCGCTGAGGGGGCAAACACCTTGGCAACTATTACTAATCTGTCATTTTGGTAGAGTGGTTGAACGAATGTGTCTGCAGAAATGTGGCCAAAACAGAGCAAATTGAGCGGCAATGGACAATCAATTTGCCATTTAGGTAAATCTGGAAAAGCAACAACAACCAAAAAAACCCCTCATTTGATTATGTTTGCACGTAAAATCCTTGATTACTTAATGAAATCATGAATTCTAATGAGCCATTTAAGACTCTTAATTACCGCTGCACATTCATTGTTCCTTCTGTCTGTCATTTGCATATCATGGCGCAGTGTTAGAATCAATTTAATCATGACAAATTCTCATAGCAACAATCAAAAACGTTATTTCAGGTGTTAAAGTCCTCACAGAATCTCTGGACAGATGGATGAAAAATCTGATTATGTTTCTTGAGTCGTTTCTTTTTGTTTCTCTGTTTGTCTTCTGTGTCCTCTCTCTCCCTCCATCTTGCTCAGTGGCTCGATTGAATGCACGTGGTCCATGGTGTTATTCCAGGGTGATAAATGGGATTGTCATTTTGGCTGTCCAAAAGTGCCAATTAAAAACTGAAGATCAGAGCTGTTTCATATCTGTCACTTTGAAGAAAAAAAAAGTTGTGTGGGTGTTAGAATTTATATTTGTGAGGTATACACTGTCAGTTTCCTCCTTGAAACTCCTCTTTATAGCACTGGATAGGCAATTTAAATTGTTTACACTGAGGAGTCTTCTGTCTTTCTTTATTTCTTTGTTAAATTGAACAATAACTTAGGTTTTCTTCAGTTGGATTTGTGTCAGAAATATGGTCACAGTTTTCACTCGTACAGTGGCGCAGTGTGTATTGGATGAATGCAGAAAGTCCCCTGTTCATCTATTTCTATGTTAAATATTGTCATAGTTCCAAAACTTGAGGTCTGCATATGTAAAATGCTCTCTGGAAGTCAAAAACCAAAGCTTCAAGCTACTATGAATGCCTTGTTTGCAATTTTACCTCGACTACCTTGACGTGATAAGTTCGCTCATACCCACAAGTGACTGTCCATCCCATAGCGTCTGTTGCTAAGGTTGTTGTTAAGATTATTCCATGGGTTGATTGTGTTGTCCACTCACATGTTTTGAATTCCAATTTTGGACTACGGCTCAGGCATGTACAGATGTATTTGAGGAATTTTCATTATGAGTGACTTGCCATGAGAGGGGCCTTGAAGAGACGGGAGCTGAAACGGCCTGTTTCAGACAGAGGCTGAACTGAGGGGCTGCAGAAAGGTCCAGGTGTAAGATAGGTAAGGAGTTTTTGAACTGTAAATCATGCAAAGATATACCAGCACAGTCCCAGAATATAAATATAGACCTGGAAATGTGCAGGATATGTCCCCTTTAAAGACATTTCAAAGATTTTTAAAATGAACATCACACCTTAACTGAACAACTGCTATGTTTTTGTTACACCATTTAGATGTTGGCAGCACTGCTACTGAAATATTTGGCTGTTCGACCTATAAACTGACTGCTGTTATGCTAATAGCCATCCAGAAAGACTGATAGTGCTGCTTGCCAACAGTGCCCTTCAAATACTTTGGTGCAGTGTGTTAAACTGTGCCAACGATGGCTACCAGATTGCACTATACCCATAAATAAGCAATTACATTTTTTTATTAGTCAACATTTTATTATCTAGTTCAGCTTTGTGCTACTGTTTACTTTATTATGTAAGAAATATGTGATTATGCCATGCTGTGTCAACATGCCTGATTTCTTAGTCTTGGCAAAAGTGGACATTCAGCACTTGGAGTTAGATAATCTAGACTCCAGGGTAAACCACACATTAGAGGGCTTACAGTAGGGTGTTTGTATTGGGAGCATTCAGGTCAATCCATTTGCTCAACAAAGCCTTCAGTGAGACTGAAAGGACTTGCAGCATTTCATTTTCGAGGAATTATGCGTTACAACAACGTAAGTGACAAACTTGCAGATAACTAACTTTTAATATTTTTTGAAATTAGTTCATGTATTGCTTTCATTTGCTGTCTTTTACACAATCAATACCCTATGTTTCTGTTTCTCTTTTATACATGCATTGTTTTTAGGATTTCTTCTTTTATACTCCCACCTCCTAGGCTTAAAATTCCTGCCACGTATGAGCACAGCAGGTACCTCCAGAGTAGCCACCTAAGTTCCTCCATGCTGACTTGCTGTTCTGTGTTACACTTCCCCGAAGCAGAATTCACTGTGCGTGTCTATGTGGCATTAGAAAAGAGTGGGAGTTTTTTTAAGGTGCAAGGTGGGAGTGTACATCATATTTGTAAAACAGCTTATTGTAAAAATGCCTATTGGCAGGAACTAATTGAATCACTCAAAATAGAGAATCTGCAAACTGAAAATACTCATTGTTTTGGAGCATGACATAACTAATTGGGTTCCAAACAACAAGACTAGGTCAAAACCTAGTATACGGCTGGACCTTGTGATCCAGACATAAACTAAACCAAGCTGGAGCCGCTGTATTAGCACTGATTGTGTTCTGAAAAACTGGAAATCAGGGAAACCATGCTTGCTTTATTCTTTAAAAGTTATTGCCCAACTGAGTGGGACAGCCTTTTTATTGTAGGGAAAGTTGATCTCAAGAGATCTGAGAGGTAAACATGCAATAGCGAGCATACACCTTTAACCATTACTTAATTGCTCGTATCACAGAAGAAACTCAAAAAAGGACTAACAACAGTGTTGATAACTTAGCCAATAAACTACTAATATTACCATTTTATTTCCTGTTTAGTATAATCTCCTTAGTTTCTGCAGAGTGAATAATATGATTACAAAAGTCAAAAACATTATTCAACCAACAAATATTACTACAGTATTCTCAATGAGAGACTTTTCTATTGTTGGACTCATTTTTTCACATGAGCTAAATTAAAGTGCTTCATTTGGCATCCTCATGTAATTCATAGGAAGTAGCCCGGTGTTTTGTAAGCTGAAACTGTCAACACACGAAAAAACACAGCACCACTCATTTCAGGAAATGCCCTAAAAATGCATGTTTATGGAGAAGTGACAAAGGCCTCCAGCAACCATAGGAATTATGACTCTTGTCTATCGGGAGCAATGGAGGAAATAGTGTGACGTTGTTATTGAGCCACAAAGTCAGCAGAGGGAGAAGGTCAGAACAGAAACATGAGAGACCACAGTTCACTTCCTGTTTCCCTACAGCAGTCAACATTAGTTTATCTTAACCATGGCTCACATTGTTCTCTTACAATAATCAATTAGGTAATAATTTAACAACCGAGGTCCTCCAAACTTAACTAAGCACTTATTCAATGTAGTGGCGTAAGATGTCATATTTGTCATTCTTGGCATGGCATCACTGTTCATTAGTGATGGGAACAGTTCAAATATAGATTTAAAAAATAAAAGATAGTGAACAGATCCAAGTAAATTTGAATAAATTACAAGTTAATTCCTTTCTGGCAATAATGACAGTTGACAAATATGCAAATACATGGCACAGAAACGGAATAATTACATAAGCGATGAAGAAGTTTAGCCTTTTATGAACTTTCTTGTACCAGTGTGTTTTTGGAAACTGAAAACTAGTGTGTGTGTGTGTGTGTGTGTGTGTGTGTGTGTGTGTGTGTGTATAGCATATTGTGAAAAAAACCTTAACCTTAAGCAAGCTGCAGACACTAAGAGCGTGAATTCAAATGTCATGCCTGTAAGGTGCAGAGTGAGTCATCAGAATAAAAGGTAGTGAAAAGTTGATATTTCTTTTGCATTTATCCTTTGAGTTAAGCTTGGCTGCTCAACATCTGGTTATCCACACCAGCATGGGTGGAGTAATAGGCTGTCAGAATTTCCACACCTTTGTATTGCCCCATCATATAGTATTTTTAATCTTAAAGATTTGTTGACATCAAGGTTGGAGGATTTACTGTCTGTGGTCCAGTTTGTCGTTGATGGAAGTAAGTAAGTAAGTCACCTCCACTTCATGTTCATTCATTATGGACGGCTTTTCATGATGCTATTGGCTGCTTGCCACAGAGGTCATGAACCAGGATTGGGATGCAGTATATGGGATTTTATGTGGCATTGACAGATATGGTGCTGCATCATTCTGGTAATAAAGACATGAAATGGTTTGAGTTTTTGGACCACTGTTGTGCTGCAGGTCATGGGGTTACTATATTAATGGTCGTTTAGAGGAACTGGGGGTGCGAAGAACCTTGATCTCTTGCAAAAATATCAGCTGTAGGAGTTGAGATTGAAACAACGCTGTACTGTGTTGGTGTGTATCGATGTTCACAGCAATATACCCCACGACAGTAAGGTCATTCAGTAGTCACAATCATTTGTCACCATGTGGAATTGTTGCGGCATTGAAGGTGTCCTTGTGTTGTACTCTTTGTCACTCTCTTCCTGCTTGCTGACTGACACAGGCTACGACTGTCTAAATACCACTAAAGCTGTGCAACAGGATTCCTGCAGAGTGGAGGGGATTCAGAAATCCATCTGTGCTCACAATGCTACTTGGTGATTGTGTTTTCTTTGTCTTATGTCTCTATCTTTGTTGTCTCTGTCTGTATTTCCACCGCTCTTCCTCAATTAGCCATCGATGACGATTCTTATTAACAATGTAGCTAAAAACCCTTGTAAGAAAAAAGCTTTTGCATTGTGTCTCTGAACAGTATTTTGTATCCCTGAAAAAAACATTAGCTTCATATTATTTCAAGCATTTTTCCTTCAGAAGTTTAACGCTAAAATCTCACTGAGGGCTGCAACTAACATTTGTATTTAGTTTCACAAATATGTGCTTTTTTTTTTGCTTAAAATAATTATTCTCTCGTAACAATAGTTAACAATTTGCAGTTGATCAACTAATCTTGTCAGCTCTAATCTCAATTTAGGTATATTGTGTTCACATTGTTAGTTTCGAGAACATTCTGCTGCACCTCTAAAATACCCAAAATTAAATAGATGCAATATTTATTCTTAAAACTCATTGCAGCTCTGCCTTCTAGCCCAAATGTTGTCATACTGTTACTGTTACTTATTTTCTGTTGTCTGTATTCTGCAGTGATTTGATAGAAATAACCTTTGTATCCTAAATTTAATTATTTCATCACTAATATTTGAAGTCATGATTACATTGAACCACAGTAATTATACCACGCAGTGTAGTCAGAAAGACTAGGACAAATATTTTTGATTTGATCTATCTTTCATTATATTTTCTACTCCACATTAGATTTTAAGCTAACAATGGCTACCAGGTTAAAGTACTGTTTTTTCCCCAAAGTCCCCCAAATTTAGGGCAATTATGGATTGAGGTCAATCACCTTACCTCAGTTCACCAAAGCATGTGGTTCACTTGCTCAAGATCAGACTGAAAGCAAAACCACCCAAACAAGCAAGATTTACAGTTAACTGCAGTACAGGCTTAGCAAAGTATCACCATACCAGCTGTGTGCCATAGACAGACTACTTAAAACCAAGTAATACATATGATTATCATAAAGTTATGCTATCTTGTTACTTTCTGTCCATTAAAACTGAGCTTGTGTAGTGAAATTGATGCAGTGCCCTCACTGTTAGTCTGATGTGGATTTTAATACCTTCAGGTGGAAGCTGCATTGTTTTATTATTATGCAATATGCTGTATAAGAGGGGCAGCACAGCAAGACAGCGTGTTGCTGTCCTAATATTTTGTGACTGTACTGTGCTGCGTGTAACCTTTTAGACAGCGAGAGAGGCCGTCTGAAAATGTTGCATGTGACACTCAACACTTGTTTTGTCAGATTAAGCAACACGCTGAGCATGTGCTGTCAGAACGAGCTGATTTTATGAGAACCTGAGGAGGGCTCTCTGCAGATATCCTGTTTTTGGCCACAACCACACACACACACACACACACACACACACACACACACACACACACACACACACACATACACGATTCACGCACTAGTTTTTGTGATCATTACACATAAAAATGATGATTTTGGGGTGAGATCTAACAGTTGTCTAAAAATAGAATCATGGTTTTATTTAAGGAGGTTTAACATCATCATCATGCAAAGCTCTCCTTTTACAAGGTCAAATGTAACTAACGCTGTAAGCAACTAACACTTATTTTCATTATCAATTCATCTGTTGATTATTTTCTTGATTAGTCCTTAGGTCCATAAAATGTCAGAAAATGGTGATAAAACTCAATCATGTTTACCAAAGCCCAAGATGACCCTCAGTTTTCTTGCTTTGGACAACAACTCAAAGATACTCAGTTTACTGTCAATATCCACATTTAAGAAGCTTGTCTTTGGTCATTTTCTTCTTAAAAAACTATTCCAAACAAACAAAACACTTGCACTCACACATCAATCTTCTTATTTGTAGTTTCAGCTATAGGCCATCATCATCGTAACCATTACACTAATGATGGCTTCCAGCAGGAATGCATTTGGGGTTTTTTCAACCATATAAATAATATATATATATATATATATAATATAAATGATGATGTGATCAATTAATCAACTAATCATTCGCTCTGGCTATATATTATTCCACGTCAAGTGAAGTACAAAAGCCACACATTAGTTTATTTGCCTTTGCATTTGAAGTTGTATTTGTTCAGCTACAGTACATGATCAGCATGATCATGATTTTATCAGACCCTTTTTCCTTTTTATGGGATTTAGATGCAGCCATCACTGAGTTCCCACTGATAGTACAGCAGCAAATGCTGCACTGCAGTAACTTTGTTAGAGTCTATATGTTTTGAAAGCCTCACAGTCTTCTCTAATACCAAATGACAGCAGTAATTGTCAGTCATTGGTTTGATTTATTGGCGTTGTTCTCAAGATACTTATTAACTTCTACTTCTAAGTTCACTTGAAAAGTTATAGGCTGCAGGACTACCAGCAAATAAATGCAAGATGATGGGTACTACTGTAAGCAGTGTACTGTAACATTCATGTGGCAACCGAGAGCAGACACATGATTTTCTTCATTGCCTCGATGTCCTGTAGGCAACATGCTGTTCCTTTACTTCTGCCTCAATCTCTCTGTCCTAAGAAGCTAATGAACTTAACATTTTTGGAGTACTTTTTGGCTGCAGGGAGATGATCATATGTCAAGACATTTCAGTGTCTATGTGATTTTATGTGTTTGCATGCGCACACATTTTTCCACACTACCTATTTGACAGGCACAGGGAACAATTACACCCCCCTGAAGAGCAATATATCAGGCTACAATAATTCACTGTATTTTATTGTAGGTTGGCCAATAGCAGTGTTTTATACAGTAATTTACTGTGCAATCTTCAAGTTCACACTTGACACATAGTTCAATAAAACCTTGTTTCTGCTCTGTTGTATGGCCATTAGACCCCTCTTGACATATCATAAACTATTACTGTTATCTATTCGGACATTAATAATTACAGATGTTCCAGGAGCCTGCTACAGAGGCTGGAACCAGCATGTGGTGACATCCTCCATGCTTCTGGACTTTATCAAACAGTCAAGTTTTTTATTTAACTTTTTCTATATTAAAATTTTACTTAAGACATTTATAAATATAATCTGCCATTAGTGAAAAGGGTTCCATCTCCGTTTAAGGAGTCAAGCTGATGTGCCCCATCTCACCATGGTGAGAGATTGTTTGAGTACAGTTTGGTGGCAGGCCAGAGTAGACATCTAAGTATAGATCTCTCTGTGTGTATGCATATGTGTTTGTGTAACTGTGTGTCTGTGTGTATGTGTGTGTGTGTGTGTGTGTGTGTGTGTGTGTGTGTGTGTGTGTGTGAAGGTTTTGGGGGTACTGTCTATTTACAGCTCAGCCTGTGGGAGATGTCCAAGTCCAACAGAAAGGGCAGGGGGGCATGGGAAGGCCTCCATGCTGCCTCATGTCATCCTTTTTCTGTTAGGACTTTAAGCACTATTGTGTGTGTGTGTGTGTGTGTGTGTGTGTGTGTGTGTGTGTGTGTGTGTGTGTATGTGTGTGTGTGTGTGTTGCGTCAAGGTTACTGAAAATAGTCTCAGTGCACAAGTAAAAGAATATGACACTCTTGTTTGCTCATGCACACGCGATCATTGAGGGGGAATTGTCTGACAAGATTTGAATTTTCCTTGTGGCTCCCCCCAACAGCTGCTTGTTTACAAGCCCAAATACTTTCTCTTCCACTGATGGCCATTCATTATTTTCAGAAGGAGAGAGAAAGGAAGAAGTAGAGGAAAAGAAAACAGAAATGGAGAAACTAATTTTGATTTCAATGTATTAAAGAATGTTTAAATACCCAGTCATGATCATTGATCATTTACAGAAATATAATATAATATTTTGGCTAAATAATCTGTAGCACAATGTTCACTTACTTTTCTTTTTGGAGTTTTCAACTTTGCTTAGTTGTGTTTGGAAGCTCTACAAAAAGCTTGAAATACACCTTCAATTAAAATGACTTTGTCAAACTACTATTTCTGCATTCAAGAATAATTTTTATCCCAATTACTTTAATTTTACTCTCAGCTATTGTTGAATAATTTGTTTTAATTGAGTTGATACATAAAATATATATTATAGGACACATAGCACCCAAATGCCTCTCAATATGGTACCCTGCCCATATTTTCTTAGCTCTAAATGCCTTTAAATGTTTGAGCGTTTCCATGAAGTTGTACTGGAGGATGCTGAAGCTCATCTCGTGACTCTTTGAATATCAAAACATCTTCAGCTGCATTGCAACAACACTCAGTACTGAAAACCACCAAACGTCCTCCTGGGAACTGCTGTGGTTTAAAATCAAGAGAGCCTAAACAGCTGTAACGGTGTGAGTGCCATGTCAGACTGGCCCGTGTCCATTTCCGTCACCTTCATCGACTTTTACCAGGAATACTCCAGTCACAAATCTATTTCTCTAAACACTTGGGTACTGGAAAGCCTATTAACATTTTGTGGACGAATAGTCAAACTTACCAGTTTACTTAAGACATAGTAAGCTTAAAGTCATTGTTTTATTGGTTTAATGGTTAATCAATGAATTGTCATTTTAGTTGTAATAAACCATGAAAGCCAAGCACATGCTCACATTTATAAAGCTGCAACCATAGCTATTTTTTTTCATTTTATTAGATGAAACACTTAAATGATTAACCAATTGGTAATTAACAACATTAATTGCTATCTCTTTTTTAGTTGCAGATTAACTACCATTATTCAACTAAATTGTCCTGCAGTGCAAACAGATTGTGTTAAAGTGCATAAGTAGAATCCATGTGGCTAGACAGTCTATTCCAAGGTAGATTCTACTACTACTTCTACTTCTTCTTCTTCTTCTTCTTCTTCTTCTTCTTCTTCCTGATTATTATTATTGTTGTTGTGGTTCTGTGTCTCTCTTTTCTTGTCCTGTTAAAGAGGAGTTTTTCCTTGCCGCTGTTGTCTGTGGGGGGATGTTGGGTCTCTGTAAAATAAAGAGGACAGTCTAGACCTGCTCTATATGAAAGGTAACTTCTATATAAATAAAATTCAGTTGAATTGTATATTCCCACTTCTCCATTGTAACTAAGTTGCAACCACTGTGGGATGATGTTAGACAGTGCAGACGTACTTAAAGGTGACAGACCCTCTAAGAGTAGAAGGGGGTTAGCAGACTGTGTCTGATTCTCATCACATTTCTGACATTCCTACAATCTGATTTCAGTCCGATTGTAAGATAACACATTTCGCCAGGAACTGTTGCCACCCCACTGTGAGAAGGCTGGTGTCCCGCTGTGCAGCCTCTTCAGTAACTGCTCCCATCTTTGTGAAACATAAACCTACCCTCTAGGTATCCTGCACTGTCTGTTTCGTTTTTTCGCTATTTCTTTTTTAGAACAAGAAACAATTAAAAAAATATCTGATTACATATTTACAAAACCAGCACTCCAATAGCTCAGATTCTCTAGAAATGTTAAACTTTAGTTAACTTAATTGATTAATCTAATGTATGATTGGTGGCAATTTATAAACTTTCAGCTTCAATAAGAGAATATGAAATCCTCACTATCACATTCTTTGTGATAATAAGTCATTTCTATTGCTTTTTTGAGTGTCACACAATAGAACAGGGGTCACCAACCTTTTTGAAACTGAGAGCTACTTCAAGGGTACTGAGTAATGCAAAGGGCTACCAGTTTGATAACATACTTCTGAAATAACAAAGTTGCATGCTTTATCTTTAATTTTATATTATTGTTAATGATATTCTACGTGAAGACACTGATCACGTTAATGATTCATCACAATAATTATTCAGAATGGTTCAACAAGGTAGGAAACATTTAATACATTTCAACATGCAATATTTTATTCCTATTAACCTTTGCAATTGTTTCATTTTCAAATGATCACTTCCACAACATTTTGTAGGAAATCATGTCCAATTTTTACTAGTCACTAACAGTTTTTATCAAATCATGAACTCTCTACCATGTTTGTACAAATTATTAATTATGTAAGATTTAACAAAAATCGACTCCTTAAAATAAATCTTAACTTTGCCATGGCACTGACATGTTGCCACCAACAACATCTGGAATTTGTTTCTTTGTCTGTTAGTAGGAAGCCTGGCATTGCACACTCACCAGTGTACTATAATCTGGGATGTAAGGTGACACTGCAACTCTGAGTGACTCTTGCAGATGTGCATCAGTGAGGCGTTTTCTGTGTTTGTCCTTAATGAAGTTCATGTCAGAAAAGGCTGATTCACACAGATAGGTTGAACCAAACATGCTGGTAACCTTCATAGCTGCTGTGCATACACCACTGTACTTTTGAGTGTCTGCAAGGCACCAAAAGTTTGGTGCGGCCTGGTTGGCTTTGAGGTGGAGGTCATTTTGCAATGTTACAATTTCAATCTCCACCTGTCCAACATCCAAGTTGAATGTTGCACTTAGTTGCTCAGCAATGCATGTCATATCCATGCATGAAAGGATTGGAAATGAATGACACACATTGCTCAAGCTGATCAAAGTCACAAAACCTGTTCTCAAACTCTTGCCCAAGTCTGTTTATGACTTGAGAGTACTTTTCTGCAGCTTTGTCAAAAGTCTCAGATGCAGAAGCATTGTCTTTCAACACCGACTGAGCAGAGGGAAAGTGCAGCACTTTTTTCCTCTGTAAATGCATGGAGAAAATGCTCATCTTGGCTTTAATTGCATTGACAGAACTTATCATGTCAGCAACAGTCTAACCTTTGCCCTGCAGCTCACAGCTCAAAAGGTTTAGTTTCCCAGTGATATCAGTTAAAAATGCAAGGTCAAGTATCCACTCAGTGTCCTCCAGCAGAGAGGTGTCTTCACCTTTAGACTGCATGAACTCTTTGATTTCACCCAAAAGCGACAAAAAATGTTGCAAAATTCGTCCCCTGCTTAGCCATCGGATTTCTGTGTGTAGTAACAGGTCACCATATTTAGCTGACAGCTCCTCCAATAGCACCTTGAATATCCTGTGCTGTTTCGCTTTGGAGCGGATGCTGTTTATGATCTTCACGATGGGAGTCATCACATGCTCAAAGCCGGTCACTTTTGCACATATCACCTGCTGGTGAATGATGCAGTGGTAATGCAGAAATGGCGGGAAGTCTGTGTCACCTTTACAGTGTGCGATGAAACCTGCATGTTGGCCGGTCATAGCAGGAGCTCCGTCTGTAGTCACTGATACTAGCTTTTCCAACGGTACTTTTTTCTTCGCAAAAAACCTCTTCACCACGTTATAAATGTCAACTCCCCTCATAGTTGTCTTCAGGGGCAGTGGTGTCAGGAGTTCTTCTTTTGTGGAGAAATCATCAAATATCATCCGAAAAAGATCATCATCAGCTGCTCGGTACTACTGTTGTCCACAGACTCGTTGCACTGGATGCTAAACCACCTGCACTTCGCCAGATCCCGGTCCAGCTGCTCGGTCAAGTTCTCAGACATAGCGGACACTTTTCTAGCTATCGTACTTGCCCCCAGTTGGACATCGGAGAGAGTGGAGAGGATATCCATTCCATTCTTCTCGTCTTTAAGTGCAGTGTTCGCAATAATCATCATTGCTTCTTTGAAAACCTCCCCGTCTGAAAACACCTTCTTCTTCTTTATCAAAAAATGTGTAGCTAGTTTTTAAAAGATTGCTGTTTGCCCAAGGCTGCCTTTAACTCGCGGGCTTTTTCCGTCCGTAGTGTGCTGCCCGGTGGCTAGTTAACATGGTAGCTTTTGTGACATGTATTGAAGTGTCTCTCCACGTTGTGCCGCTTTGCCGTTGCCACAGTCGCACCGCAAATGAGACACACAGTTTTCTTTCACGTTAGTAAAAAGAACTCTTCCTCCCATTCACTGTGAAAATGATAACTTTTCTTCCTTTTATCTGCCATGTTTTTGTGGGTAGAAACGGCATTCATCTCCTTATCGTCGCAGCTCTCGCGAGCTCATCTAAGCAAAGCTGTGGTTTGTCATGACTGACCTCTGAACCATAGTTACATCAGAGTTCATGAACATTAAACTTTTTTTTATGATAATTTATTTTTACGTTTTTATAAATTCATTTTAAATCTACATCACTGTAAATGTAATTCAAAAAGAATAGCAACACAATTAAATAACATTTTAGACTGAGCTCGTTGGTGATTAGCGCTATTTTTACTGGCCTGTGGGCGACTGACGTGGTCCCTGCCTGCGACCTGGTGCCCGCGGGCACCGTGTTGGTGACCCCTGCAATAGAAGGATGTAAATGTATGCAAGTGTCATGAAGCAGCAAGTTTAGTGGTAACTGTAGTCATAATTATGAGTTACAAAATGTTTGTGTGCTTTAAAATGTTTTGTCACTGCAGTAAAAAAACAGAAAATACAGAGACACACCACTCATCTTTAACACTGCAAAAGGGAATCCCAATGAATGTCATTTCATCAGTAAAGCTGTGTGTGTGTCAGTGTGTGCTCTCCTTACAAGAGGTCATGCTGGCAGGTCCTATATATACACAAAACCCGCTCTCTCCCTCCCTCCCTCCCTGCCTCCTTCTCTCTCTCTCTCTCTCTCTCTCTCTCTCTCTCTATCCTTCTCTCTCTCTCCCTCTTCCTCCACCCCCCACCCCCCCATTCCCTCCCTCCCTCCCTCCCTTCATTTGTTCTAGGGACAGAGCCCTAGTGGGAAGCTTCTTGTTCTGTACTTTCCCGTGCTGTGCAGCTTTCCAGTCGTTCAGAATGAGTTCATTTATGGCAAATACACTGTCCATGCGATATGGAAAAGCCCGGTTCGGCCTGCTGTGTACTTTTGCTACAAGCTCTCTAGGTTATATTTAGCCTTGGACAGGCCACCCTGATACTACAACTATCATCAGCACCAAAAAGGATATCTGGGAAACTGTACCTAGCACCACCACCACCACCACATTCTCCTCTTTCTGCTGTTTCACTGTAAGTAAATCCTTTTAAAACAATGGCATTCTGTTGAATTTGAAAGGCTGATTTTGTCACTATGGTGAGAGCACAAAGGGGTTAGGCAGAAGCAGTTACACTACACTTGACATGTATTGAAGTACTTCTTCCATTTTTGTAATCCTATAGTTTCACCTTTTTTATTTTGTGGAATTGCTGTGGTAACAATCAACTTCAGAATTATTTAAAGTGGGCTCAATACTCAGCAGATAAATATGTGGCTGTATAAGGATGTTAGTCGTTGCTCAAATGTAATGAGAAGAGACTGGCTTGTGCTGTAAGTGGTTTTGTTTAAGCGCAGTAACACTTGTACTGGAGTGACATAGTCAATGTATACAAGTCAAGGTTGCAATAACTCTTACGTGCTTAGAAACACATCAAGTTTGCCCATAGTAGCTTCTTTTTAAGCCAAACTGCAAATTACCAATATTAATTGAGACTGGTGTACAAATTATAATCAGATATGGCTTTTTTAGTTTGACTACCTCTGTCTTCTTAATCCTTATTCTTGACAGGTTTTCTGTCTTTACCCACACATCGTGTTTGCAATGTGTTTAAATAGGGAAATGTCACAGTTATGTATATATTTGTCTTCAGGGGGAACATTAACAAACTTACTCATCAGTTACAGAGGGAAGGAAGGGGGATGGGATTTGAGTAAATGTTGTGCTTGCAGTTGACAGAGGAAGCGGACAGCAAGACATGGAAAGTTTAAAAGTGAGTTTCTCATCCCTGAAAATGGAAAGTCAGAGACAAGGCAGACGTTAAAAGAGAGAGAGAGAGGGAGACAGCAAGAGAGAGAGGATGGTGGGAACATCTGGAGAAACAAGACCAGTGCCAAACCCTGTGACAACATGGAGGCACTGGAAAGTCTCCTGAGAGAGGCTTGAACACACACAGTCTCACACACAGTCTCACACACAGTCTCACACACAGTTTGGTGATAGTATGAACACATTGGCTAATAGAAATGAGCCGAGTAAATGGCCAATGGACTCCTTTGGGCCACATTTCAATCACAAAAAGTGCTTTTTTAAATGTGTACTTCATCAGTATTTGAGGTGTCAAGCATAACACATTATTTAATTTCTAAAGCACAGTCAGTGCTCCAGCTTCATGTTTCCCCCATGTAGCCAGTTGCCATATAATTAGCAATATGCTGCCTAATTCACTGATAACATGTGCCTGCAGTCTTCTACACAGCTCACCTGCAGAGCTCTACTGAGGAGACATCATGTGGCTATATGTTCTGTTTATAGCCTTGGTAATCTAATGGCATGCTGCAGTTTTATACTGTAATCCAATGGTATTCTGCAGGGGATATCCTCAATGGTAACCTTTAATCAAAATGTAATTAATTGCCTGTGTTGCAGTTGTGTTTTATCTGGGATTCCTTAAATAACAGAAGCTATTAAGGATTAACTCTCAATTTTCAAGGTTTAACAGGAAGGTGTTTGAACTACTTGAATGTTGTCTTTTCTTTCTTTCTTTCTTTTTTTTCACTGAGTGCCATGAAGAGTCATTGGTTAAGGACAGAGTAGTGCAGAGGGAGTTAAATGAGCACAGCACTGCATACACCAGAGAGATAGAGGATGTAGGCGATATGGAGGGCAGAGAGATGATGAGGTGAGGTGTGGGGTCAGGCTGTAAGAGAGTGCTACTACCTTCTGGTGGACTGACAGGTTAGTTTTCATGACACCAATTACCTACAGTGGAGAGTATGTGTGTTTGTGTGTGCATGTGGGTAGAATTGCCTTCAGTAAGTCATTGCCACATCCTTTACTGCAGGGGGAAAAGCTGCTTGATGGAGCACTCCCACCTTCATTTCCCCCCTCCATATTATTCTTACTGTTTCTTCTCTTTCACCTGCTCTCACTCCCACTTTCTCCTCCGCTCTCAATATTTTCTTTACCTCACTTCTCCCCACGTATAGGGAATGCAGTTATATTACTTACAGTATGTCTCATGGTCCAGTCAACAATAGAAAGAATGTATTATCTTTATCTACATAAGAAATTTGGAGATTTCAAACGTCTCAGTGGTGACATTGCCTTTATATGCTGTAGAATGAGTTGGGATAAAAGTAAGAATGATAAAATTGAGCTCAAAGTTTTACTAATGACCTTGGAAATAGTAGTTTGATAGATAAGCTGTAGCACAAGTCCACTTAATCAGGATATTCTGAAGCTTTTGTGGCCTTCATTAATTTTCTTTATTGATGAAGGCCATGAGAAGTGGATGAAAGTGCCAGAAGATTTCCAGTACCTGGACTTTGAGGTAGGATTTGGTTTGGAGATCCATATATATTGTTAACATAGAAACTATCTGTGCTTGAAGCTTGTGCGTTTTTGGTCAGTGCACAATTTGGGCTTGAAGTACAGTTCACAGAACATAAGATAAGAATTGAGACATATAAAGAGACCACCTGTGTCTCCTAGAAATGCTGATATAGTTGTAGAATGATGTATGTAGTAGTGATTTCTCTTCATAATGTTATGATTGTGAAAAACACTGAATATGAGAAACACTGCTTGGATTATGTTTACAGACAACATATTTTATGCAAATGAAACACAAACACTACATATATACCGCAGAGAGGTCATAGGGAGGGTGTTCAGGTTGGATGGAGGATGTACAAAGTGATGGATGTTGACACCACAGTCCAGTGTTCTCCTCCTAAATACTGTTGGTGGTTAAATTTAGACAACAAAAACACTTTGGTTAAGGTCAGTGGAAGATCATAGTTTAGGTTCAATGTTAATAGAGTCACTGCAGACTTTTTATTGTACTATTATATTAAACCAAGACCACAATACTTCCCTAATCTTAACCTAATGATGCCAGTGTCTAAACATAAGCATAAAGACATTTAATAATGCTGTAATTATGAGCAAACTTTGGCACAAAACAAACAACATATGTTTGTCATTACAAATTAAAACATATATATTGCATAGAGAGGGTTGAGGAGATACTTGTGTCTACTTTTATCTTACATTTACAGTAGTAAAAAAAGTATGTTAACAATGATCAATTTTACTCTGAACATATAACAGTGTGTGTGACTGTGTGTATATTTGTATGTGTGTAGGATTTTAGAGGAAACAAAGCCTTCCTCTGGTAAGGTGGAATCAGTTGGAACCAAGCAGAGGGTTTACTACCCAATGAGAAGTCTGCTTTTTTTGTTGCAAAACTAAAGTGCAAGAGCCTGTTACATCAGCAATAAATAAATCAAAGCACAATCACCACTTGCTCCCTGCATCCAGGCAGTGTATAGGAAATAATGGAAAAACACAGCTTGCCATTTTCTTACACAAGTCTGAAGGAGTGAACGGAAAAATCCTGTTCGGTCAGTGGAAATAGCCCCTGAGAGGAAATAACTTGACCATGCTAATGCTGGGTCCAGAGACGAGTGTACCACGACCATTAAAGTGCCGGGAGAGAGATACAATCAATGAACCCATGTACTCAGTGCACCAAAGAGCAGTGCAGGACAGAGCTTAGTAAGGAGCAACCTGCATGGTCGAGTTCCTGCTCCACAGAAATACAAGGACACATATTCCCGTATGTGGTGGTTAACCAGCTGTCTTTATCCCTGATGGGGCTGAGGGATTTTGTCCAGTCTGAGCAGAATATCTCTAAGCTGCCTAACCAGCAAACTTTTCCTAAAATAGCCAGCTGCCCCAGTCTGCTGGTGAGGTTACTCAGTTCAGTCATTGGTCTTAGTTAATTAGCTTCTCGTAATGATTGCAGCTAGAGGGAGAAAAGGGAGATATGTAGAAAGAATGGAAGAATGGTATGAGGGCCCGTTGGAGAAAGGGAGACGAGGTTAGACAAAAGCAGAGGAAGCAGAGGAAAAGCGTATGAAATGTTGATTTGATTACATTGTATTTGAGAATTAGTTGTGTAGTTCTTTCCAGCCATGGGCCTGTGTGTGTATGTGTGACCTTGTCTTTCAGAAGTTTGTATTTAAACAAATTGCCACATCATAAATTTAGTTTTCAAAATGATCTCAAATTTTGATATTGCCTAAATTATCATCAAAGTAATAGTTTTTTGATGACGGGTTTATTACAACTAAATCACACACATTTTCTGAAGTTATTTGAGTGTATTAGCTGAATGAAAAACATTGGCAATGGTCATTATATCAACATAGTTTTCTTCTCTCTCCCTTTTCTGCAGCATTATTTATTTTAGTCTGAGGTTTGTATCAGCACTGCATGTAAAATGTGTTCAGGGGATTGCTCAGCTCTCTGTCCTTTGTCAAAAGCCTAAGGGCCAAACTGTTACTTACTAAAGACAAACACTCCTTAAACAATACGGTAAATGTCTTATCAACCCAGTGTTTACTATTGCCTTGGAGGGGCAGTCCACCTCACTAAAGGGACCCCTCCCCACCCCTCCTAATAGAAACAAATAAAAATGTAACTTGTACTACACATGCCATGTGAACCTAGCGAAGACTCTTCTTTCAGAGCGACCAGTGAGCACTCTGTTCCTAGCAGAAGATCGTAATTTCACGTGTGAGTCTCAGTTGGGCTGTTCAAAACCAAAAGCATATTTCTCTGCATTGGTCAGCAGCTCACCTGCTCCTACAGGAGGAAAAAATCCTGTGGAACCAGCTGTAGACTACTTGCATCGTGCTCCAATAGCCACCAAAGGTGTCTACTGTTGTCCTGTAGAAACTATCTCGACAGCTCATTGTACTTTTCAACATCAGGAATAAACCATTTTCTCCCTTTCTACGCAAACTCACTCATATCAAAGAACCCCCGTTTATTTGTTATTTTTTTTTCTTTTTTTCTCAGCAAGTCGTGACTCGGGATCAGACAATAATTGGGAAAGCTAATGGGACCTAAATCTCTCTCGCTCTCTCGCTCCTTCTCTGTGTCTTTCTCTTTAAATAATGACAGGCCTAAAACACTTAAGTAGCCTAAATAAACAAAATAAAACAAATATGGATTAGAACAAATAAACAAATTAAACATGTAACCTAGTTTATTTCAGTGGCAACTCAATAACATTCATTTTAAAAGGCAAGTGATAATTCAAAACCAGATAGATCACCCTACAATGCGTTAAAAACATTTAAACAGCATTTAAAACTTGCATCAGTGCAGATGGATTAACAGTGAAGACCATGTAGGGTGAACATTTAATATATTTGTGCTTCTGTGGTGACATAATGGAGACCTGACCTTCTGTTGCATGGTGTTTCCTTTGAAATGTTCACCTCTGACACGAGGTCTTTGAAATG
Source organism: Scomber japonicus (assembly GCF_027409825.1). NCBI lineage: Eukaryota > Metazoa > Chordata > Actinopteri > Scombriformes > Scombridae > Scomber > Scomber japonicus. The sequence continues at coordinate 23,441,124 of NC_070580.1, read as the reverse complement.
TTTTTCAGGAAATGTAGAAAAATCAAGTGCAGTGACCACAATTGTGTGTGTGTGTGTGGGGGGGGGGGGGGGGGGGGTCATGTAAATACTGGTAGTTATATAAGTGTTGTTTATTGTTAATTTGGATCGATCCTCATTAGTTGTTACCAAGGCAACAGCTACTCTTCCTGGGGTCCAATGTAGTGTGCATCTGCCCCCTTTATTGTAAATAATTCATATGTAATTGTAAACACATTTGTGTTGTATATAAATATTGTGAATATTTATATTTCTTGCATTTTCCTGCATTTTATATTCTATTACAACATAGGGAAGATAGCTTTCCCCTTTAACAACAACAACAGAGTTTCAAGCACTCAAAACCTAAGCAGCTTCTCCTGTGTACAATGTGACTGTGCCTTTAAAACCCTTTTTTGCCTATTAACAGAAAATAATTTGTACATTGTTACAGCTCACATCGCTAGATTGATTGTCTACCTTCCAGGCTGTCATGGGGTCCATTTATTTTGGTCACATGACAGTTATCTTGAAATATTATTTGAGATTAGTTATCCATCACAGTGAATAAGTGGTTGTTAAAATTCTGTAATCATTGTGAGTTCATAATCATACTGAACAGTACATGTCTGTGTATTGGGGAGATGAAAGTCAGAGTGCAGAGCCAAACCAACAATGAACTGATCCTAGTTGTGTGTGTAACTAAAGGCTGATATATCTTATTTCTCTGTACTGTAGACTTCTGTTGTGGTCTAAAAACTATTAAAAACATGTTAGCAGATGCACCAATGCACTTGATGACATTTTTCTTCATCACAGAGATTATGGTTACGGTCATTGTTAACTGTTAATTTTAATGCTGTCACACATTATGTGCAGACAAATGGAAAATTTAATTTCAACTGATTTGATTTTAACATGGTCAGTGACTGACTTCCATATCTTACAGGCTGTGACATGTAAGGAAGTGTTTTTGAACATATGCTGTTGAGGGTATGAGGATGCAAGTCAAATGTGGTTACAGTATATACAATGGGGCTGTGGAGTGCGAAACAGGCTACTGTCCACTAAAGCCCATTTTTTGCCTATGGGTTTAAAAGGTAAAGAACCATAATAATCCATCTTTGTGGAGAAAGAGAGTGGCCTACATTTCCAAAAAAGTTTCACCAAGAAAACATCAAAATGTGCTGCTGCTGCTGGTATTATGTGGTGATACTTGAAAATATCAAAACGGATAGCTTCTAACAGAAATCAGTTCAGAGTCATAGTTGAGAACAAGCAGTAACCATCACTGCATAGTCTGTTCTCACTGGACTCACTTCCAGTGTCAGTATCAAGACCAATGAGTTCATCAGATCCCAGATGGGCTGATATGGGGTACCCTGTGTGGGAGTGCATCTTTGTCTTCACGCTAAAAGGTCTGCAGCCCTTTTGGCAGCTACCCACTTCCTGACATATTTTGTGTCATCCTGAGAGGAAAGAGGAAGTCCAATTTATTTATGATAAACCTCTTACACTCTGTACTGCTCAGAGAAATGTTTCCACTGTATGTTTAAGTTTCAGATGGGAGTTGTGCATTGATACACTGGCATTCTCCTTAAAATCCCTATAACTTTGCCTAACATCAGAGAATGCTTGTCTCAAAAGACAGCCCTCTTACATAATTGTCCCCATACATTTATGTTAGAGGGCCATGTGTTTATATCTGATACATTGACTTTATGAAAGAGTGATTCCTCTTCATTTGTTACTATTCTTGGTTGCGTGCTTTTACATGGTGGCAAGGGTATATTACCCTCTGCTTGCTGTCACTCTGTAGTGTTATGCCTTTAAAAGCACCTCGCTGCAGAGCCTCACATTCAACTTTGGAGAATGGGTCACTGTCTGGGCTCCTGCTCATGGTATTAAAAACATCTAACTGCCTTTTTTATCAGATTGACTGATTGAGACAGTCTAATGTCTCTGGAGCGTCAGACAGGTATTTTAGCTCCTCAAGTGTGTCCATCATCAACAAAGGCAATTGAACTCAGCTTTACTGCTAGCCTCTCATACATGCATTTTTCACTTGAATTTCAGTTAGCATCTTTACTGGTAGCTGTAAGGTGATTGTAGAGTGCATCATATATCGTCCAAACAGCATTTACTGTTCTGAAAGATGAAGCCACCCACCTAAGTCCTAGGACTCCTCCAATCCCTCCCAGACATACATCTACTGCAGAGACTATCGTATTTCATCAAAGTCTCTTAAGTTCTTTGTTGACTGATTATACAGACAGTATAACTTGTCAAGAATAGCTGTGAAGTGGTTGGTCTCTATGCAGTGCTTGACTGCATCTGATATCGACATCTCCAACCTATGGATCAGACAGAGAGGCCTAGAAACTTACTTTTGCCTAGTGTTACAGAGGCTGCATCTGAGCAGAATCCCATCAGACATTCTTTTAGAAAAGCATCATCAAGGCCATGTTTCAGCAGGCAGTTCAGCAGTTCTCTAGTGTTTCTATCCATGGTTGTATTCTCTAGCTCAAGAAGATCTAAGAAGAAGGTCAACAGTTCTGAGCTATTGACTCACAAGATGTTTTGCTTAAAAGTGAGCTTTGGTCAGGTCTCTCTGATACCTGCCAAGAATGTTTCCCTTGTCTCTTTTGATAGGAAACATACAATGTCTGTACATGTGACATTTGAGTGAAGAACATTTATCATCTGTAGCTCAGTTAGTTCTGGAATATGTTATTTTTTGGCAGTATGTTACACTGTTTTGAAGACATTGTGGGTTAAAGCTAAAATGTAAGCTTGATTCTCATGCTTGCTTACCTTATCTTTTATGTATGTCCTCTGCTAATTTGTGAATGTGTGAGCTACCGTGTTCATTTATTTTCTTTCTCAAAGATTTAATTTGCTTCTCATTGTAGTCATACAGGCCTACCCTACAGTCCTTCAATTGAATAGATAATGTGTACCTCAGTTTTCCTATTCTCGTTGCTCCAAGTGACCCTGCTTCCCTGCACTTAATATTTTTAACTATAAGAAATGGGTAAATTTTTGGTGAACTATTCAAATTAATTTCTTTTCTACCAGTCAGGTAAATTATCACTTGCTGCTCCTACACTGCTCCCCTCTCCTCTCTCTTGTCCAAGCTGCTTTGCTCCTCTCTCATCACCCACCCAACTCTGAATTTCAATAGAGAAGAGGAGAATTGGCAAAAGAAAAGTAAAAGCTTAATATTAAGTGAAAGCACTATGGCATGAAAGGATGATGACGAGACAACAGTTTAGATCTTTTCATTTTCCATTCCTTCGCCTTTTCCATTCCTTCGCCTCCTCCTTCCTTTCTGTTCAGTTCATCTTTTTTATCTTATTTCTTTCTTTCTTTCTTTCTTTCTTTCTTTCTTCGTCTATCCCTCTTCTTCCCTGCCCTCCCTCTCTCTTCATTCTCCCTTCCCTCTCCCTCTAATCTGTTTTCTCATGTCTTCCACCACCTTTAGTCCTTGTTTGGATTACTAAGACAGAGAAAACTGTAAAAATATATACATTGATGAAGGTGTTGGAAGTTAAGTATCCCCTGATGACAGGCCTATGTGCTGGGGCTAAGCCCCAGACAGCCCCAGTCCAGTTTAACCCTGGAAAATAGTTAACAATATGTCACAACAGTTTATTGGAAATCTAATGCATGTGTCTTCTTATTGCTAGCCACAATATATTACAGCCTTGATTAAGAGCCAGTTGCATCAAACACAATCAGTGATGTAAAACACATTGTCCTTTCTGACAAGTTGTTCAGTCCCATCTCTTAATAAAATGAATTAAAATATGATAGACTTTATCTACTTTATGTGGTACACTGTGTTTACATGGTGGCAACAGGAAAGGCACCTTAATACAATGTCTGTGGCAGCAGCCAATGGTACAGTCAAATCCTTGTCCATATTCCCAAATGCCCCCTGTAATTAATTGGGAACTAACATGGTTTGAATATTGAGTGTGAATGTATTTGGTGGCATCCCTGTGGAAAGTTTTGCTGTACAATATTAAATTCTCAAAGTCTGAATTAATTAAGGTGTTTATAATAACACATTAATGTATGTTTTTTTATTTAGTCATTAACTATATTATATCTAAATACAAATAGTGCTGCAGCTTCCCTATTAGCCTAAATAGCTTCTTTATATTTCTGTATACTGTCTCATAGTGATTCTGCCCCTCTGATACCAGGTTTATTATGAGTTTATTTGAGGTTTACCTGGAGGACTGATCTCTCAGCATCACATTTCTAGAGCACCATATTGGAGGGCACTCTACCTTTGAAAGAAAGCAGGTGAATTTCATGGGCTCAGATCAAGTGGAATACTGATAATTTATTCTACCCAATCTGACCCCTTTTCAAGCTGTGCTGTGCACCTGTGGTCACAAAATTACCAAAAATCTGTAACCATGCGTTGTTCACTTAGGTCACGTGTTTTACTGTTTGTAGCCATGTTTTCCATTAATTATTAGAAGTTGTGTGCATGCTTGACGTGTGATTGTGTGTGTGTTCATGAGAGAGAAAGCGAATGAGAGAGTTATGTATTACCCTATTCTGCTGCAGAGGTAATACTGGATGCCTGCCCAGTTTCTTCATGCACCATTGTTGGAACTCAGTGGTGGAGGGGCTTTAACTTTCACACACTCCTACTCACTGGTAATCCCATTTTCATGAAGTTAAAGATACAATTCTCTCTTACTGGAACAGTTCTTTTTGTTAATAATGAGAACATTGAGATAAATCATTTTTAATGGATGGTCCCCTGTCACACTAACAGTGTCGGTTTATGTTAGTCTTTGAGCATTACCTTAAGCATGGCTCAAGGCCTATTAAGTCTCCTACATCTCCAGTCTGTTAAGTGATTCAAATGTGTCTGCTCATTTGTGGCTGTTGTCGCCAGCTCTATAAACAATCAGAGCTTTGTAGATGGTATTAAAAATGGGAATGTCATCTTCCAACATAACTAGCAAGCAGGATGAACACAGAGACACATTTCAGCATAGACACCTTCTTCAGTGTGGATAAATCATATTACATGTTACCTACTCAATGTGACCAGTGCAGGTGTTACTAATGACACTGTTGTTAATTAGAGACACTCATGACAGACCAAATCAAACCAGGGAAAATATATATTAAATATAAAATGGCTATAAAAATGGTTATGGCAATATGAACATAGAAACAACTGTGGCTGCAACTGCTTTCATTACTCTCACTGGAGATGATGGATTACAGCCTCTTCCCTTTACCCTAGAACACATTCAACAAGTTCTGGAAGTATTAGTAGTAGGATATTAGTTTAATTTAGTCAAGAACAGTTAGCTTTACTGCTAGTTTTTCATATTGCAATTGAGTGGATAAACAACAGGGGTGAACGGTTTGGCACACAGTGAACTTGTGTAAGAGCCTAAAACTAGTGCTCCCTTTTGATTTACTGAATGCCACATGCCACAAGATTATTTTAGCACCCTATGTCCACCGGACAGGAAAAGGTAGTTTATAGCATATACTGAAACCTGTTATATTGTATATACTAAGATGCAAAACCCAAATGCAATGACTGACAATGCCTGTGTGAGATAGCACAGCTGTTCCTTTTTTTATTTCTTCTTTCAACCTGCGTGCTCCCTGTGACTAGCAGTGTTACCATGTTTATGTGTCATTTTTATGGAGGTTTTTAAGCTGCAGGATATCCGTGCAGTTCAGGTCAGGTCTGTCTCTCCCACTGCATGGCACACAGCCCTGTAACATTTTCCATTTTTGTCTTATTAAAAGCTCAGTTTTTCAGTTCAGCAGCTTATAAAAACTTGGTTCTGGGTTTTTTACCCTGTTCAACCCTCTTGAATGTGCATTCCACCACACAGCAGCTTTCAGGCATTTTTCTGTTGTGTGCTAGGAGATGGAATTGACAAGGAGGCACCTTCACGCAATACAAAGTCAATGGGGAGTGATTCATTTTTTCCCCTTCTAGTGTTGGCAGGACTTAATTGTGCTCTTGCTCTATTCATCTATTTTTCCTCTTTGTTCTCTGTTTCATCAAGCCAATCACTGCAATCCATATTTCTCTATTTGATGTCATTCTTTATTTTGCTGTTTTTTGTTGTTGTCTTCTATCCTCACTCCTCATATACTGTATGTAGGGATGTAACATAATACAGCCTTTACCCACCTTCTCCTCTCATTTTCCTCCCTTCTTTCTGTTCTCCACTCCAACAACTTTGTTCTTTTAGATCTTGTCATTCACCCATCCATTCCTTTTTTCTGTACACTCCTGCATCATTCTTTCCCCTTTCTCTGTTTTCTTTGAATCATTTCTCACAAGTGTGTTTGATATGAAGCTGAAAATCAAATGTAAGACATAAACACAAAGATGAAATGCATGCTATTGAAATGAAACAAAAGGCACCACCAGATCTAATGTGATATACTGTATGATACATGATGTAATATGATGCAGTGCCTCAGTTTCAAAGGAATGTGAGGTGTTATCTGTCATATTCCTTTTTTCTTTTTTTTCAGGTGCCAGTGGAAACACTACATATCCACCTTTTTAAAAGAAATACTCAAAGATTCTGGGAAATATGCTTGTTTGTCACCACAGCCACAGTCAAATAGGAAACGATTTCATCTCTGTTTGTACAAAGGTTTTGCTGGTATTTAGTTTAGCTTTGAAACTGGAAAAAGGGGGGAACTGTTTTCTAAACTGAAAAGTACATATTTACATTTCACATGTTACTAGCTGGCAAATAAATCACCAAATACACCTGCGCTGACTGAGTTCTTCTGAGTGAAAGAGAAACTGAGGGAACAACCAATACCGATAGGATGCTTCTCTAACTTTATTTTTCAGCTAAAATGTCTCTGTCAGTATGTATCTTAGTCACACTTCTTCATAATAAAAAACATGGTACTTGCATACAGTATTTAGCAGGTTGTCTGTCTGTGTTGAAACTCCCTTCCTCTGGTGTTGCCACAGTCGTCATCTTTAGACTGTGTCAGTGTTTTTGTATGCATTATTCCCTTTTAATGCATTATGTATCTGTGGTGTGTTCATACTCATATGGTGAATGTGACATATTCAGGCTTTGTCTGGGGCCATTACTAGTTGGTTTTGATCTCATATTTTCTCAAGTGTGATGTCACCCATATGTCTTTCACCTTAGGTCACCCTCTGTACGAGTAACATTTAACATATGAAGAAAACCTTACATAGCCAAAGGCATGTTCATATTCTCATTCATGTTTTATATGAAAGGCCCATGTTACAAAGACTTGACTTCTCTTAGTTGGACAAAAACCTGTGATTGAAAAGCCTGGCTTGCTTTGGGCCAGACTTACACCCTTTATCCTGTATGCTAAATGTACTGCATATCCAGCAGTTTCTGTACTGTACTTACTTACAGTGTTATAGATAGATATAGCATTGATGTTAAAAGCATGCTGATGTGCATTCATTTTAAATATTGGCATCATGAGGAGATGCTCGTTGAGGTATGAAATGATCTGATTTTATGAGGTCATGAAAGATGTGTCACGCAATGGGACACTCATGGCATTTAAATAATTTATATTTCTGATGGTGCTGTCTTCATTATGTTGGACTTGAATCGTTTTGGGCTTTGACAAGTACCTTTGAATCCAAGCAATTGAGTCCATCGATCAAACGTGAATTTTAGAAAAAAGTTAAGAGCTTTTGTTGTGAAATTAAGGTTCGTGCATTTCTGTGGGACGCATTTACATTATGTGTTTTGGATAGTGTGACATTGAAAACTGAACAACTAAATACGTACCATAGTTCAAATTCTGTTGAAGCTAATTTGTTTGAATGTATGTTGTATTATCATAAATTGATCAGTAGGAAACTGCCACTTACAGCAAGAACACATTCACAAACAATGTCCATTAGAGATTTGCAACCTTTAAAAAAACACATTTTACAGCAGATTTTGTTTAAAATGATCAAAACGATCTCTCCATAACAAAATAGACATTATAACTCAAAGGTTTTGTGTTGGCTATTCTGGGTTTGGTATTTCATTATATTTTCCTATTATACACAGTATAGCAGACTGAACACACACAGGGCTCGCATACATGCTGACTTTTTCATCAAAGAGATGAAACAACTTATGACACTGGGCTGCTTTCTCTGGATTTTTCATATTCCCTTTTGAGAAGCTGGGTTTGTCATGTATGTACTGTTTGTGTGTGTGTGTGCACACATGTCAGAGTTTTGCAGGCACATGGCAGTTTCTTTAGAGGTGTTTTGCCTCATGGTAATGGCTATGGTTTTCATCTTCCCTCTGATCTGCTTTTTTCTTAGTTCCACCTATTAATGAAATTGCTCTGCAATCTTTTTCCTTTTCTCTTTTTCCTGTCTTTAGACAGCAGCCCTGTGCAGGATGATTTGCTTTGCAGGTTCAGCAGTAGTTAAACTGTAACATCAAAGACGCCTTCATGTTGGGAGCTCTGTGTCAAGCTTTTCTTGAAGATTGTTTGAGAATTTGGACAGCGAGCAGTGGTGATGGGAGGAACATAGTTGCAAGTACATGACAGCAGAGGCTGATGCTTTTCTTTTTTGCGGGGGGGATCCTGTGGGTTACGGGATTCCTGTGGGATTCCCGTGAGATGGGAGTCAATTTCAATATTCATCATATGACTGGGATGGGACAATGTTAACAATAGTTATCATTGACTTGACTGTATCATTGTCAATATTTATATATAAATATGCAATTCTAAAATGTATAAAGGGTTTATTCTGAACATAATTCTATTCGTTCTGTTGTCTTTTCTATCATTTTTTATTCTATCCTGTCTGCTCTGGTAGTTGTTTGTTGGTTGGTTGCAGCTACCTGACCAATGCTTGATGTGTGAGGATTGACAATGGTGCAGCATCCCAAATTCAAATGGCAACAATGGAGTTGGATTTGCTAATCAATGATCCGTGTATCACACTGAAAGAGCTATCGGGCAAGTCCAAAGTTTTTAACAAGTTCCTAAAGAGTCGAGAGTGACAGTGTTAAAAATCTGTACCACTTGCCAGTGGTGGTCAATTCTCAAATCAGTAGAACAAAAATTAATTGACTAAAAAGATGGTGAGAACATCAAATATGGAATCATTGTCTTGTGTAATGACTACTCCACTAAAGAACAACAAAAAAGAGAGAAACAAAAAATCACAACATGAGAATGGGATTGGAGTAATTCTTTCAGGGTTTGGACGGGACCAGAACTTTTTTCACTAGGGGATTGAAATGGGTCTTGGGGAATGGGAGTATTTTTGTAAGACTGGGATGGGACAGGAGTGAAAATCCATTCCTTTGTCACCCTATACATGATATGTGAAGCATGCCATTAGAGTCAGACTTCATACATTCCATATTTGTGTGGCTGGGGTTAAAATAATGAAAATAATTCAACAGTTAAATATAAATATAACCACATTGGAATGTCGTTGATAATTTCAGCATAGCCAGTAAATACATGCAGGAGTTTTTAATGCAGCTTTGCGTGAAGTTAGAAATATAGTGCTGCCTTTGAAATCCAGTTCTAATGGATTAATCCGAGACATCAGTAGGCTATTAGTTTATTCACGCATCATCTTGCTGCATCATGATCCTCATCAAAGTTTAGATCTTTCATTTTCCATTCCTTCGCCTCCTCCTTCCTTTCTGTTCATCTTTTTATCTTCTTTCTTTCTTCTTCTATCCCTCTTCCTCCCTGCCCTCCCTCTCTCTTCATTCTCTCTTCCCTCTCCTTCTAATCTGTCTTCTCACGTCTTCCACCACCTCCTCTTCCTTCTTCTTCTCCTTCTTCCCTCTGTTTGCTGCAGTGCATCACTAGCAGGCACATTAACATCTCATCTCCATTACCCAGCAACGTCCTGCCCTCTCTCTCTCTGCTTTTTTAACACCCTCCTTTTTTTCTCCTCTCCTTCCTTTCTTCACCTGCACCATTTCCATCAGACTACCTTTAATTTTCATCAAATTTCCAGTCATCATTTGTTGATCTATTTCCTTATACGTAATAACCCTAATTTATGCTATTTGTCGCTCTGTCTTTCTTCTGCCTGTACATGTGGACTCTCATCTCTCTCCCGCCTCTGCTTTCCTCTCCTCTCTTGTGATGAGCCGTGCTGTACTGTTTCAAGGGAGTGGATGCCCTTGGTGTGACCGTGAGAGAGATGGGCTAAAGCTCTGCAGTAGTGAGCCAGTGAGTGAGCAAGTTGTTTTCACTGTGAATGTGTGTCTGAGTGTGTATTCAGATCATTTGTACATTTTGTAAGCTGATATTCTGTTACAAATACAAATTTACATCATTATGAGTTGTAATTGTAACATGTAATGAGATGTTTCATGTCATCAATCATTTCAAGGTTCAACACATATGTTTCATCTGTAACAACATAGTCTCATATAGGGAACAAATGTGTAGTCACAACAAAATAGCAGAATTATTGGAAGTCATTTGCATTTGTTTTGGAAATGTACAACAGTAATCAATGCAAAATCTGTCTGCCTTTTGCCACAAAGAAAGCAGGACGCAGGACACAGGCACAGGAGTTTTATAATGTACTAGTTTGTATTTTCATGTAATAAATCTGGATATGACATGTTAAAATGTTTGCAGCACTTAGTTAAACAGATTGGAAGTAGCTGTTATTCAAAAGGCTTATTTAGTCAAAAACAATGCAGATTAAAGATGTTTTGTTTGTGCTAGCTTAATA